>NC_081347.1:15046646-15052489 GCF_029784015.1 Lycium ferocissimum
TCGAGATCTTGAATCTTTTCGTTTAGCTGAACCTCATTCTTTCTCATAACCTCGAGTTCGGGTGCTTCTTGTTGTTCATCTTTAGATTCTGAAAAAGTCATTAGGCTTAGTATGGGTAGTTTGTTCATTGTTTTTCTTTGGGGTGAGTGGACAGTATTCGAGATCAATTAAGCATCTAAGCGAAACATATGAAAGCAAATAAGTCACACAAATTAGTTTATAATATTATACTACGCGCGCTCCTAAGCATACTAATCGTTTGAAACATAAATGTGCCATTTGAATCAAACCATTGCCCCGTAACCATGAATAATAATATTCTCCTCCGAAGGGGTATAAAAGATAAAGTAAAGACAATGCACAAAATAAATTAGCAGAAGTGTCCTTCAGTGGTGGATGATGAAGCCCGATCCCTATCAGTCTTGGCTTTCTTCGCTTTCCGGGGAGTAGTCTGCATATGAAGGTGGGCTAATGTCAAAGTTGTCTCCATCAGAAACCCTTTCTATGTGAAGATCATCTAAAGTTTCTTCCTTCGGTCATCTATCTCAATCAAACAATCATTAGTAAGCTCCAACTCATGTCTCAGACTTTCTATAATGGCTTTGTTATGCACAATTTTCTCCAAATACTTGGCATCTCTGTCGTCAACTCTCCTCTGGTCCAAACGGGCTCGGATCTCGGCTTGCGAATCCTTGTCTTAGACACAGCTGTAGAGGACAGGTCTAGGGGGAAGCGTGCCTTGTAAGTCGGCCCTCAACCATTCCTTATACTGCACAACACAACCCGGAAACACAACCCGGACGAAACCTATCTTCGGCTAAGGTATCGAGACCCCAAATCATGTGACCCTTTCATTCTCGTAGACAATCCAAAGCTCTTGGCGGTCTATCAATGTCGCAGTTAATGATGAAATCCCCCATGCCTCCAATTTTCAGGTATGACTTGAATTCTCTCGAATTGTCTCAAGACCCTGGAAGGTGTATAAGGGTGAATCCCTCGTATTCCCATAAGCGGCAAGAATGGACAATTTCTTCCTTTAACCACGACTTCTGTAGACATGAAGCCATGGAACATCCAGTGAATTCTTTCTTCCTTCAGTCTGGAGAAAGTGAATGTCCAACTTTGTTTGTTTTGTTCTCTGAATTTTGGGCGAAAATCCCGAAGACTGTCCCTGTCACGACCCAACCCCGTAGGCCGTGACTAGTGCCCGAGCTGGACACTCATATACATATCTGTTAGACATAATCAAACTGAAGCTAAACATCATATAGAAACTTTGTGGAAACATACGTCATCTCAAAACGTCACATACATATATCACGGTAACCTGTCTCCTGAGGAGTCACAACTAATCAACAGATAACATAGTACACAAGCCGACAAGGCTGTCATAACGTATGGGAACGTCCCAACTATACATACGCAAGCCGACAAGGTGCGCTTCACATACATACAACATCCCAAAATATGTATATACGCAAGCCGACACGTCACTACGAATGGGAACGTCCCAAAATATAAGTCATGCTAACACCGAACAATATCTATATACAACCCACACATATGTCTACGACCTTAAGAGTATCAACAAGTGACATATGACGGGATAGGCCCCGCCGTACCCCCCGAATAAACATATACATATATCGGAAGATCCGTGCCAGAAAGTCTAGGCTCGAACAACGGAGCACTCCAAGACACTGGAGCAAGTCCTAAGCCGGAGGATCACCAAATCGAGTATCCGTACTCCGTGGGCATGAAACGCAGCCCCGAGAAGAGCGGGGGTCGATCAAGAATGTACCGAGTATATAAAGCATGAAATACATTAAGGAAAATCATAACCGAAGCGGAGATTTAGCAGACAAGTATGATAATCAAGGAATCAATCGTACCTCGTGCCTTATGAAATAAAATCATACATGACTATATCATATATCATATCCCATTATGGACTCGATGAATCTGTCATATACATGTATATCATACTCGGCCCATCATGGGGCTCGGCGCCATCATCACATCATCATATCATCATATCATCATATATATATATATATATATATACCGTACCCGGCCCTCTAGTGAGGGACTCGGTGAACAATGCAGTGAAACTGTGCACGAATACATACCCGGCCCGGGACACGATGAAAGATGTAGTAACAGTATGCACGAGCAGAGTAGTGAGCAACTATATGCAATTTAAATCATCATCTGAGACTCAATAGAATAAGTAGAATAAACTTGCACTTGAGTATCAAGGCGATAGTCATATTAAGTACTCTCTTAATGTCACTATGAACTATATCAAATAGAGCTTCGGGAATCATAAACATGTATCGAGATAATGTGAAACAGCTTATGGAAGTCAAGGACATTAGTCATTGTAGAGTCTTTAAGAATGGGAACTTTTGCGTACCAACTACTATCCAACGTATAGAAGACTCGAGGGGCAATAGCTCAATTACCTTAAGAATTATAACATCAAGAAGTGAATAAGAATCATGAATCACACTTGGACCTTATGAATAGAATTACCCCAAAGCTCATATCATACGTCACTTATATCTAAGACATGCCAAAAGAAAGAAGGGATAGCTTTACATACCTTCAACGCTTATCCATGATACAATACGTATACGCTGCCCGTAGTGTCTCAACCTATATTAAGACGTGAAGAACTATGGTTAAGCTATGGAAAGATTCAAAACGTATTCCAACGTTAGTAGCTCGCTTCTAGAAGATTAGACGGCATTTCCCTTATATTCAACCAACTACATAATAACCAAGTCAACATCAACAACCACACGTTCAAGTACTATATTGAGACTAATCAAGACAAGGTACAAGAATGTCCCGAGACAAACCCCGCACAACATTCCAAATCAGCCTACACATTACGACATCCCATAATCGTTAACATAACGGCTACGACATATTCAAGTTACTCTTAATAATTTATAGCCACGACACTTCAGCTAAACGACCTTATGATAATCCAACAATCACAACAACACAATATATAGCCTTAACTACTCTTATCCCTTCAATTCAATAAGAACTTAGTTCTCCAATTCAACAAGAACAACAACACACCCAAAACGACTCTTAATTACCACATAACAATGCCGATAATCTACGAACATCTAAAATATATGAAGCAAACCACATACGCTACCGCATACGATATTTTATACGCTTCTTCTTCCAAGTTTGGTGATTCACATCAGTGACAACACAACAACAACATCAACTACTATATGCAAGGAAATTACCCTAACGTCACAACAAGTTCTAAAACAGCCCATAAAATTAATACAAGCTTCTAGCATGATTTGAGCTTTTCCTTTCATTTTTAACACATAATCCATAACATTAATAATAACAACAACAATCAAATTCCATCTAATTGGAACAACTCGGTCTCATTCATTTCAACACCAACACGAATCATGCAATTTTCTTACTCCAATTCCACTTAATACAACTTAATCTCTCCATTACAACATCATTAACTTCAATTCCATAACAAGAGAAAAAGTCTCACCTTAATTTAATTTGGACGATTCTACAATTTCTTTAATTCACTTCTTCTTCCTCAATTTGAATCCTAAGGTTGCGCCCCTTGAACATGTAGAACACTTTTGGGATTTAAATTTTTTTTTAAAAAAATGGGCTTGGAGCTGGTCGTGAGCAAGAGCTGCGTATCGTTTGGTGCTTTCTCTCTCTACTCAACTTGGTGAAGATGAGAGCTTCTCTCCTTGTTCAACTTTGTGGATGAAAATATGATTAATGAGTCATCCATTAGCTATTTATATACTACCATTCTAAGTTGACAAGTGTCCCATTATGGCATGGACCAATCGTATTTGGCCATGTTGTAGTGGGGCCCACTTAGTGCGTTATGACTTGATTAACACTAATCCCCACTTAATAATCTAATCATGGTTAATTAATCCCAAATCTCCACTAATATTTCCACTAATTGTAATTAATTAGCAAACCGTGCAATTATTAAAATCGGGATTAAAAAGTCCTTGTCTCATATCTCAAAATACTCTCGTCCTTGAACTTATGTCGAGTAGCTTACAAATAATCCAATGTACAAAAATACGGGATATAACAGTCCCTTTCAGCCAACTTGCTTAGGTGTTGTTCACCCATAACCTTGACCATATGCTTGAGGATCCACCATTGCAAGAGTAAGTTATAGCATTGGAAGTGTTTGTAATGATTCTGGCAGAGGCTCAGGGCTCGGTACAAATCGTCTAGTATGATTGGGGTTATGTCAAAGTATTTGGTTTCTTAATTTTGGGTTATGCCGTAAAAGATAGCATGACTGACTGAAATGACTCGGGCATCTATGGCTGAGGACCAATCCTTGGAAAAAACCTTGGTTCCTAGAAAGCAAATGGCGAAAGTCAAAGGTCTGGTGGCCGTCCACTCGGCATAAGTCTTGAATTCTGGACATGCTCCACAAATCCATCTGGGCTTCCAAACCTTCGGTATAGCTCTCTAAAGGGTATGGTGGGGGCCATGGGACCAATTGGCGTAATTCAAAGAAAGCATTCTACAAATTTGGGAGTAGGTGGATTTTTTCGAGATTAAAGCATTTTGATCGGGTTTCTTTCTTCTTTTCAAACTCGAGCCCACACTAGTCAACACATCCGTAAACTCCTCCAGAGTTAGCGTCATTTCGATGTCATCCCCAAATCTGTAAACCATCTTATCTCTATCTCAGAATTCGATAATTACTTCTATCAGTTCCTTGCAACCGGTCATAGCTATAATAGATGTCAAATTTCCTAAATGACATGGAATTCCCCTTTTCTCCTCCGACGACATTTGGCCCTACCAAACCCGCAGCAAATCAGGTGTAGTTAGGATCATATCAAAACTTAAATTGATTGACATCTACAAAACAGAAACCAAAGTTAATTTCTCCCACTACTAGGCAATGGTTTAATTCATAGGCCTATTTAAACGTTTTCAAATAACACATAATATGATATGCGTTTTTTCGGGTCATAGATCGTACTTGACACGGGGTAATCTCCCTATCGGGCTTGGATATGTCTAAAATATCCAAACCACCCAGTCTACTTCATATTTAAATTTGGCTTAGCTCTAATCTAGGCATATGCAAGAGCTGATGTTAGAACCCGTATTTTTGTACATTGGAACCATCCGGACTAATTATGATAAGTTAAGGACAAAACTATTTCGGGATACAAAGTCGGGATTCTTGACCTTCGATTTTATTTTGAGATATAAGTTTTGCATGAATTTATTGATATGGAACAATTAGGAAAATTTGGGACCAAAAGTGATAAAAATTGGAAGATGAAAATCATCAACAATTTCCATGGTTAGCCCACACAAATGGTGTTCAATTTTAATTGGGACAACATATTAATGTGGGTCAAGGGACCTTGACCAAGTCTTGCACTAGATAAAGATGACCATTAGTTCTTTTTCTCTCATTTCACACTTAGACAAAAAAAGAAAGTTGAAGACAAAAAAAGAAAGTTGAAGACCTCTCTCCAAAGGAGGCTCACGGCCTCAACCCCAAAAAAATCACCTCCCCTTCCAAGCCTTCAAAAATTAATTTCTTGGTGTTAACCCATTATCTTGAGGCCTCTAAGTAGCGTGGAACCATCGTTGGAGCGATCAATCCACTATTTCTCATCTTTTGGAAACCCTAGGCTTGTGGAAGTTGAAGAAAAAAAGGTAAGATTTGATCTTGTTTTTGTGTTATGAAGGTTATATTATTGTTGTAGTATGTTAAATTGGAGGAAAATCATGAAATATGAAATGTTGGAAGTGAGTTGTGTATGTGGAGCTTG
>NC_081347.1:15052589-15063479 GCF_029784015.1 Lycium ferocissimum
GATGCTCGCTATTTCATTGATGTTCCTTTATTGTTTATGCCTTACATACTCAGTACAATATTCATACTGACGTCCTTTTCCTTGGATGCTGTGTTCATGCCCACAGGTAGACAGGGAGATGGTGCAGATCCCTAGGAGCTATCAACAGATTTACAGGAGCCCTCCTGTGTACATATATTTTGGGCATGACGGGTGTTATACCCCATTTTAACCGGGTTGAAGCGGAGTACAACATATTGGTGATTCCTATTTTGCTTTATTTTAAGGAGTCGCCACCTAATTGATTTTAAGGTGAATTAGGGCACCTAATTATTAACTAAGGTAAAGCTATCTAAACCTCCGTTAATGATCTGCTTAACCAGCGTGATTCTAGGTAAGGGTTCTATATTATCCTAAAGGGAAGGGGTTAGGCATCCTTTAGAATCCGTTAACTACGGTTATCCGGTCAACTTAGGTTAATTAATTAAAATTACAGATGCAAATGTAATATTTAAATTTTAAGAAAATGATTTGTAAATGTTGCTGAGGTTTTTAAAGAAAATATAATGATGCTATTTAAAAATAATATTTATAAATGCTGCTAAGGCTTCAAGTGGGAATGCAATAATGCTATTTGAAATGGATTTGTAGAAGGCAAAATGATTTGCATAAAAGAAAACGATATTTAAAATAAGGCTTATAAATATTGCTAAACTTTAAACAATAATGTTATTTAAAAATAAGATTTGCGAAAATATGATAATTTGCATATAGGCAGAAGAGAATGCAAGTTTATGCAATATTGTAAGAAATATTTGAAACGACTCAAATGATAAGATATTAATTGGTTTTGCGGTTAGGAATATAGACAGATGGAGTTTTCTTTCTCCTTTTCATTACCTTTTATTAACTATGCTTAATAAAAAATGCATGATTAATTCAAACTTGAAGAGTTATTTATAAAATATACTTGAGCTCATATTTACGTGTTAATGACGTTTTTGATTTTCTAAGACAGTAGGAGTAAAGTACGATTCCTTTAACTCGAAATATGTGTTCATACTATTTTGAAAAATCAATTATAATAAAAAGTGAATATTATAGATACTATAAATAACTTTAATATAAAAAGAAGAAGATGAATCTTATGGGATTAAGTATTAATTTTTCTTAGGTTAACTACCCATTACTAAGACTAAGCCCACTAATTTTGCTAAGGTTCATTCTAACTAAGAAAATAAATAAAGTATTTGTTGCACAAATATAAATCAAATGCATAAAAAATGAAAATAAAAGCAAATAATATTAAATGGGCTCAGCCCATTTAATATTGCTGATCCGCTGCTATTGGGCTTTTAGCCCAGAATTTATATGCTGCTGCCATATGGGCTTTGGCCCAGAAAATTGTTCTGCTGCCACTGTTGGGCTTCGGCCCAACTGATTTTTCATTTCTATTTTTTGCGGCGGACTGGCTGGACACGAGAAGGGTGCGTTGGGCTTTTGGCCCAATACCGAATGCGGTGGGAGATGAGTCGCTCGGACTCGTATGCGGTGGTCATGCATAAAATGAAAAGGAAAAGGATTAGTATATAATCAAGGAATAAGGTCAAGCATACAAAATGTAAACTCAAAATAGATCAGTAGGTTGTGTATATACTATGTATATTTCGAGGTATATCATACCACAAACAAAACTAGATGAAGAATAGAAGGAGACAAGCCAACATCATGGGCAGATTAAAAAAAAAAAATGCAAACAAAAGGAAAGGAAATTCATGCACTTTCATGTCAACTTATGTGTTTCAAACCAAAACCAACATACCAATCTACACATGCTTGACAGACTAGCGGACTGAGCATGAATCTAAGAGAACAACATATATTCCTAAATGGACAGTTTCGGGATTATGTATGCAGATTGCCAAAGGGCCAAGGTACTTCTTATTCCTAAATGAAAACATGTTCAAGCCATTACCAAATTCTTCGTTTATTTAAGACTTCCAACAAAATATTCAACCACCACAGTTACCTTCTTACCAGAGGGAAGGACAAGGGAACTGAAAATAGGTATGTACATTTCAGTCATACAAAGGCATTTCAGTCATACAGAGGCAATGAGCAGTCAGTATATTCAAATGAACTACATATGAACACAGACATGCTAATACGACTAAAATCATCTGAAATGAATTAAGACATGAATAGGCAGATTCTGCTAACTACCAGTCTGGAAACTAAACCACCTTAAACATGAATGTCTAAGCATTTTAACTACTAAAACGAAACTGAGCTAACTAAAACAGGAATATGCTTAAGGCTACTAAGCTAAGCTAAACTGAACATAAGCCAACTGAGCATTTGGATCATAAATATAAATCAAACAGGGGACAAAGAGGATCAGATAGCAAAACAAAGCAAAGAGAGACCCAATACAACTAAATATACTAATACCAAATTAACCTATATTTAGACTTAAGAAAATATTTGATAATGCCCTATCTATGATGACAAAGAACATTCAAACAGCAGCAATTTTCAACTTGTTAGCATACTCAAGACATCATTTTAAGACACTGCAACAAGCACTCAAAAGAGACAACACACAACAGACAAACAAACAGATTTGCACACTGGACTCACATTTAATAGGGGGCATGATCTAGCTACTTAGAAACAGAGGAAAATATCAGAGAAGAAGGGGGAGGTATAACATGATAAAGAATAAAACAGCCAGAGTCTTAAATACTAGGCAGAAGATCTTAATCAAATATACCTCAAAATTGCAGGTGATTCATCATACGAATTTGGACACAAAGACCAATTTAGAGTGACATGTGCAAACCGGACTGGACTAGGCAAAGTCCTCCACATTATTGAAGTTTAAACTAACCATGTTTTCATAAATTATGAGTCAATATAGAATCCTGATTCAGTTAACAGAACCAACATAGCATTCCCAGGCTACTTCAATATCAAACAAGATCTTCGGACTACACTAATAGCATGTTTAATCATACTGACTTCATTTAAACAAATCACAGGTGACTGAAACCAATTAAAACTGAGCATAAACCAAAGATCAATGAATTTCCGAGGATTATGCTAACCTACCACAGACCTAAGCAATTAAAACACCTAATCCGAGCCCAGTCCATAATACTTGAACCCATGAGACTATAAATTCAATAACATGATTCAGAGCCAAGCATATAGAACAATAATGGGTTTGAGTCATTATGTTGGCAGGAAGACTAAGCATGTGATACCGATTAGGCAGGTAAGGGATAACTTAGAATACAACTAAATAAATTTAATCTTTTATAGCATAACGAAGTAATTGTAAACCCAAACTACACACGACTGAATCAGAACATATAAACTTTAACAGAACAGGGAACCCACCAACATAATCTAGACATGATAAGCTGATCAATATAACAACAAAAAAACAACCAATATCCATAAATTGAACACATAAAATGCGAAGTAAAAGGGAAAGGGAATTACACCGCTTCGGGTGCGGCAAGTGGGTGCGAATCTTCGATCTACACTCGAACACTACCAAATCCGAGCTTGCGATGCTCGACCTCGCAAAGAACACCGAGATAAACGAAAACAAAATTGATGTGGTATTTTGACTCGACAATAAAACAAGATTGTGACTGCTAATAAAACTCGTATTTTAAGAAATTATAGGCAACTAAAAAAAGAACTCATATTTTAGGGATTTTCAAGGTTTCGAAAAACTTGCTTCAGAATTTTAATTTTAAAGGGGATTTTAATCACTCGAAAAACCTCAGTTTCTTGGAGAATTTCCTGAATCCAAAAATCCTCTAAAATCTTGTCCTCCTCGTTCCCCCCTTTCTTAACCGATTTCACTCCCCACCATTTATAGGGTTTTTTCATTCGATTTTCAGAAAAGAGAAAGGAAGTGCGGTGGGTGAAAAGGAGAGAGGAGCGGGGAAGAGCGGCGGTGGTGGGGATGACGATGATGATGAAGAAGAAAAGGGTAGGGTAGAGAGAGTGGGGTGCGGCTGAAGGGGAAAAGATGAAACCCTTAGGGGTTTCATTTTGTTAAAACGAGAATTGGGCCGGGTCGTGTTTAAACGAGTATGGGCTGATTTGGGCTGGTAATTTAAATGTGGACTGGTCTGAAAAATTGGACTGATGAATTTAAACATGGTGGGTCATTAATGGACTGGTCCAAGAAGGTTTGTGGATTAATCGGAACGGATGAGTCCGCGATTTGGCAGACGGATTTAAAATATGGGCTTTATAAATTTGAAACAAAGGGCCCATTTTAATTATATACTAAGTGTGCTAAAATATTGTCTAATATAAAATATTAGTTATTAGTGCTCAGGTAATAAAATTGTATGACATTGTAATAGCCGTGCAATAATATTTTAAAAATAAATAAACGCTATCATTTAATTGTGCAAAATAAAATGCGATGCGTATGCGTAAGGTGGCAAAAAATGCTGAAATGATTATAATGCAAATTATGATAATGTCGGTAGTAATAATAATAATAATAATAATAATAATAATAATAATAATAATAATAATAATAATAATAATAATGGTAGTAGTAACAGTTGTAAAAGATAATGACAGGATAATGAAATGCCGTATTAATAAGAGCTAATAATTATAGTAAAAAAAATGCAAATAATTATTTTTAAAGTTGCAAAAATATTGGAAGCGAAAAATAGGTATTTCGGAGGAAAGGTGGGACAAAATTGGGTGTCAACAACGGGGTCCTGTCCCGTCCATATGTCTAGTACTCTAGTAGAGGCTCGTAGATACGTAGTGTGGGTAGTATGGTCTCATAAGTTTTTCATGTATATGCATGTATATATATATATATATTATTTTGATAGCCGAATGGGTTATGTTTGTAAAAGTAAATATGTTTCAAATGATAATAGTTTCCTATGATTATGAGCATAAGAGATGAATGAAAGCAGATGAGTAACAGAATGTGTGGTGTTTGGTGGTTAGCCCCGGATACCCGTCATGGCCCGCAGCCGGGTCGTGACAGTTTGGCCAGTTATTACCGTCGCTTTTGTCACGACCCAGCTAGAGGGCCATGACGAGCACCCGAAGCTAACACGCCGAGCACCTCTAAACATACATCTTATAATCATTTCTGGGTGGACCATAAAGATAGCTCATGGATATTATAATCTGTAAAGACATGTATCGCAATGTAACAAAGACATCTCTGTATAATCTTCGACAATTATGTCCATCATTACCCGCCGTCAAGGCTACTAAAATGTTACACAACGATATGAACCGGTAGGGTTATGAAACATCTAACTGTACATATATGTCTATGAGCCTTTACATAGATTACAAGTGACCATGAAGACCGATATCAATAGACTGCAGCTCCGAAGTAAGTGGAGCGCTCCTGAGTTTCCTCTGTTGAAGCTCCTATGGATCAGAATCATCTACCTGTCTACCTGCGGGTATGAGCATAGCATCCACAAGAAAGGACATCGGTACGAATAATATACTGAGTATGTAAGGCATGAATAACAACATAATAGGAAATATAGAACATAACATGAAATAACGATAACTTGTATATCTGATTGCCTCATAAGGCGGATACCATGCATGCTTAGCTTTCTTTTAAAAAAAACATTCCTCATATATATATACAAATAATAGTGCTGCAGAACGTGCAGCCCGATCCATAAATAAATAATAGTGCTGCGGAACGTGCAGCCCGATCTATAAATATTTTATATTGCTGCGGAACGTGCAGCCCGATCCATATATCATATCATCATCTTGCATATATATATATCGCCGCGGAACAAATGACCCGATCCATTTATCCCATATATCCTGCGTCCGGGCATCCCGCATCCAGGACGATATCCAGCTGATCAGGTGGCTATGCGTATATAACGCCTCACTCTTTCCCCTAACCCCATATATACATATACATATACATATACATATACATATACATATACATATACATATACATATATATAAATACATTATAACATAAGTATCATGCATGAGAGCCCAACGAACGCTATGACTCTATTGGAGTAACGTAAGGTCTGTAACCTCCGACTATATTATGGAATAATCATCATCGCTATATCTCACCTTGAAGGAACAATTATTATAAGGTGAGATCAACAACAATGAATAAAATCGAGAAAATCATGAAGTAACTCAACATTCTCATAATAACATTGAAATCATAAACTTGGAACCTTTAAACATAAAATCCTCATTAGCATTGTAATCATCATAGAAACATCCTCATCTTTAACATCATGAGAAGCTTTAAGAATCATGATCTTCTAGCTTTTGGAAGTACGAAGGTTATGGAAATATATATGGAATCATAGCATAGGAATCATGCCTTTTGAAAGAAAGGGACTAGCCTTAACATACCTGCGCAGCCTCCTATTTTCTACGCTTATCCGTCCGTACTCGTAAATCTACATTTGAGAGAATTCACACTATCGTTAGACTCATCATTGCATACGTTTACTAAGCTTTCAATTTAAACTACTTTATATCCTGCTGGAATTCGGGCAGCATCTCCCCTGTTTATATGCCTAGCTCGAAATCATAATCCAAAGAACCAACAACACAACAACAATACCAACATCAACAACATCATTATCCATACCAATATATTCCATAAAATATCCCACACGATATTTTCCCAATTTCTCAACCAACCATAACAACATCCATAATACCAAAATCAAAGAATTATATTCAATTTAATCTCAAATTAATCCAAAATTCTCTTTCAAACTCACCTCATGGCCATCAACTTCAATTCAACTCTTTATGATTTTCTCCTATGATTCTTTCCTCTCTAAGAATTGCTAAACCTTTACATCATCTTAATCATGTAAATAATAGGAAGAACATACCTTATTGTGAAAGAACTTCACTCTATTCACCCCTTTCCAAGATCAAGTTCCTCACCACCTTGAAGAGAAACAAGAACAATTATCTTCCATAAATTTTTCTTGAGGTTTTGATGTCTCTTGATGATATGGAAAGGTTTTGGAAGATTATGGAAGATTATGGAAGGTTAGGAAGGATTATGGAGGATTATGGAAAGTTATAGAAAATTATGGGAAGTTATGGAGAGTTTTAGAACCCTCAAGAGTTCTTCAAGATCTCTCTAGAAATGTAGAGCATGAGAAAATGGTGAAAATTGATGAAAATTAATGGGTTAGAGGGTATTTATAGGTGTGGTTCGGGTCGGATACTGTAGCACCCGGTTACTGTAGCAGCGTTTTTCTGCTCCGTCCGCCTAACTTGTAACGTCCATAACTCCCTGCTCCGATGTCGGATTGATGAACGGTTTGTTGAGTTAGAAACTAGACTGGAAGAACTTCATTTTAGGCTTTTGAAACACCTTAGAACTCCTTACATACCCGGAGATATACCCCTCCAAATTGACCCAAAATTCTGTCTAGAATTCTGCCAAATATTTTCAAATTTTCGACAAACTTATTTTCTCCGCTTTGCTTGGTCCCGGAATCTTCCGAAACTCTCCATACATGATATTTATCATTGATCATACTTGATAATACTTCGTTCCTTATAATCCAAAGTTGTTTTACCTAGCCATAGCTCGACATGCTTACGTGCAAGTTTAATAAGTGCTTCTTCGAAAGTACGGGGTGTAACATCCTTCCCCCCTTTAGAAACATTCGTCCTTAAATGTTGTAGCTTGCGAGCTTGCAACGCTGTCGTTAATTTCTTGAAATAGTTGTCCTCCTTTAGTTCCTGATCCCTTACTCTTATACTATGAGCTCATTAGTCTTCTTTCATATTCTCCCAATTCTTGGTCGAACTCGTTCATTAGTTCCATATCCTCATGTTCCTATGTATGTGCCCAGTGGTCAAATAATATCTAGCTATCATCCTGGGACCTGTTGCCATTAAGATGGTCTTAACTCATGCTTTCTATGACTCCCTGCCGATCTGTGAGCACTCTTAATTGTTGTATTCTTTTGCCTTACTCCATATTTCTCTACTAGTAGACAAATTCTCTTTTTCAGATATGGTTATGGTTAGAGTCTGTGGCATTCTTGGGTCATGTGGTGTCCAAAGAAGGAATTATGGTTGGCCCATAGAAGATTGAGGCCGTGAGGGGTTGGGCGAGGCCCACTACTGTTACCGAGATACGTAGTTTTGTGGGTTTGGGTTATTACCATCACTTTGTAAAGAGTTTTGCTGCTATTGCTTCTTCCTTGACCAGATTGACTCAAAAGGATGTTCCCTTCCAGTGGATGGATGATTGTTTGGACAGCTTTCCAAAGCTCAAGCTTTTTTTGACCACAGCCCCGATCCTAACCTTAACTGTGGAGGGCAAGGACTTCGCGGTCTATTGTGATGCTTCCCGTATGGGTTTGGGTGCGGTGTTGATGCAGGAGGGCAGAGTGATAGCTTATGCTTCCTATCAGTTGAAAGTTCACGAGAAGAATTACCCTACCCATGATTTGGAGTTGTTGGCCGTAGTATTCGCCTTGAAGCTTTAGAGGCATCACTTGTATGGTGTCCATTGTGAGGTTTATACCGATCACCGTAGCCTTCAATATGTATTTACCCAGAGAGATCTTAATTCCAGGCAGCGCCGATGGATGGAGATCCTGAAGGACTATGACATCTCCATTCGGTATCACCATGGTAAAGCCAATGTGATGGCTGATGCCTTGAGTCGCAAGGCAGTGAGTATGGGGAGTTTAGCTCGATTGGTTGTTTCCGAGCGTCCGTTGGCCATAGAGGTTCAGACTCCGACTCGACATCTCGACCCCGGGTAGGATTTTGGCTGGTATAGAGGCGAGATCATCATTAGTGGATCGGATCAAGGCTCATCAGTTTAAGGATTTCCAATTGAGCAAGATCCGAGATAGGGTGTCGAGAGAGGAGGCCAAGGAGGCCGTGATTGATTCTGAGGGCATTCTGAGGATTAGAGGACGCGTATGCATTCCTCATGTTGGTGATCTGATTCAGTTGATCTTATCTGAGGCCCACAGCTCTCGTTATTTCATTCATCCGGGAGTGACTAAGATGTACCGTGACTTGAGACAGCACTATTGGTGGCGCCGTATGAAGAGGGATATAGTTGATTTTCTGGCTAAGTGTGAAAATTGTAAATAGGTAAAGTATCAGCAACCCGGTGGGGTGTTTTAGAGGATGCCCATTCCCGAGTGGAAGTGGGAGAGGATTACCATGGACTTTCTCACGGGTCTTCCGAAGACCCTTGGAAAGTTTGATTCTATTTGGGTGATAGTGGATCGATTGACTAAGTCCGCTCGCTTCATTCCGGTTCAGGTTTCTTATACTGCGGAGAAGTTAGCCAAGATGTATATTTGGGATATTGTGAGATTACATGGGATCCCTATTTTTGTTGTATCTGATCCGGGTACTATCTTCACTTCCCGATTCTGGAGAGCATTTCACTATGAGTTGGGTACCCGATTAGACTTTGGTATAGCTTTGCATCCCCAGACCGATGGCCAATCCGAGCAGACCATTCAGGTGCTCGAGGAAATATTGAGAGCGTGTGTTATTGACTTTGGTGGTCGATCAGCACTTGCCCTTGGTGGAGTTTGCGTACAACAACAGCTATCATTCGAGTATTGGTATGGCGCCTTTTGAGGCCTTATATAGTAGGAGGTGTAGATCTCCGATTGGTTGGTTCGATGGGTTTGAGGCTCGACTCCGGGAGCACGGATCTTTGATAGAGTGAGAGTTATTCGTGCCCGACTGGTGGCGCCTCGTAGTCGGCGTAAGATTATGCGGATCGGAAGGTTCGGGATTTGAAGTTTTCTATTGGTGATCAGGTTCTATTGAAGATTTCACCCATGAAGGGTGTTATGAGATTTGGTAAGAGGGGAAAGTTAAACCCTAGATACATTGGCCCGTTTGAGATCGTGGACAGTATCGGTGATGTAGCTTACGAGTTAGCATTGTCGCCAGGCTTGGCGGGAGTTCACTTGGTTTTCCATGTTTCAATGCCAAAGAGATACCATACCGACGGTACCTACATTATCCGTTGGGATTCTATATTTCTTGATGAGAATTTGACTTATGAGGAGGAGCCTATCGCGATCTTGGATAGGCAAGTTCAAAAGTTGAGGTCCAAGGAGATTGCTTCTGTGAAAGTGCAATGGAAGCACTGTCCCGTGGAAGAGGCTACTTGGGAGACTGAGTCTGATATGCGTAGCCGATATCCCCCAGTTGTTCGCTCATTCAGGTATTTCCTACTTTCCTTCTTTTCTTTGCTCGAGGACGAGCAACGGTTCAATTGGTATTTGATATAACGATCCATTCTGTCGTTACAGTTCTTTTGGCACTTTTGCCCGTTTTCGAGCATTGATTGGCTCACTTTTTACCTGAGGGGACCGCTGATATACTTCCCGGGGTGTCTAGACCGGATTCGGGCATCTTTGGTAAAAATATGGGCTAAAAGTGGAAGTAGTTGACCTAAAGTACACTTTTGGGCAAACGAACCTTTTTCTGAATTTTGTCAATTTTGAGAGTTCCAGATAGTCATTTAGAACTTGTGTGTGCGTTTGATTTGGTTCCCAATGCATTCGGATGCATTTGAGGACATTGGCTGGGAAATGGGAATTAAGGCATCAATGGTTGACTCGGTCAACGAGACCTCCGTTGAAAATTCTGAGGCCACAGGCGCATTCATAGCACGTTTTTATGTGGGACTAGGTATCTGGTATGTGAGCAGATGGCCTCGGGAGTTAGTCGAAAAATCAAATCGAAATGAAAAACTTAGGCCAAGTTCTGGTGTCTGGTGTCCGCTTTGGCGGCACGAGCACCACAGCAGCGGCACCGCTGGGCCGGTAGCCTTGCGGTCGAAGCGGCCGTGGCCGCCGGGCGGTC
>NC_081347.1:15063579-15099936 GCF_029784015.1 Lycium ferocissimum
CCGTGTATATGTTGCAAAATATAGAAGTGAAACCTAATTTATTTAGTATGTTTGGAGTATGTATTATAGATGGTTTGTGTATGTTTAGCATGTAGAAATGAATGGACTTCATGGAAATTATGCATATTGAAGACTTGGCCGTGTGGGGGGCTGTTTTAGTAGAGTGTAATGGACTCATTTTATATAGTATTTTGGTTATTGATTGTTGTAGATTATGTGATGAAAATGAAGACTTGATGACTCCAATGGAAATTATAATTGTTGTGGGCTGATTTGGAGCATAATGTAATTTTAATATAGTCACTTGAGTTGATGAAAATGATGTTGGTAACGTATGGGATTGTCGATATGGATTATGAATTTGGAAAGAGAAAATGTGTTATTGATGTCCTAATGTGGTTGAAGGAATTCGGGTGAAGTAGCATATGGTTTAGGTTGTCTTGAAAGTTGTATATATTGTTGGAGTGTTCTTTGTTATATCCCGCATTTTGTACGTCGGAATATTTTAGGACAATTGCGGGAAGTTAAGGGCAAGACTATCTTCAAAATTATTTTAGTGCATAAGTTGGTTATGAATACTATTTATGAATATTATTGGACGGAAATATTGAGAAAGGCTAAGGGCAAGAAGAGAAATTCGCAAAATGGGCCGTGGAAATAATGCGGAAGGCTAGGGACAAAATGGTAATATTGAGAAAAGTCGAGGGGTAAAATAGTAATTTCACAAGATTCAAGAAAAAGGGTGGAAATGATGACAAATAAGTCATCTTTTGTTAAAAGAATGTTAAGAAAAGAAAGATCAAGAAAAGGAAGAAAACTCTAGAAAGGAGAAAGGGAACATGAAAACATAATTGAGGGACTTAAGAATAAATATGGAAAAGTGGATAAAGACATGTATATATATTTAGAGTCATCATTTTAATTGATGAAATTTCAAGAAAGAAAAAAAAAGAGATGAAGAGAGGAGCCAAGGAGAGGTTCGGCCAAGGAAAAAAAAATTTGGCCATGAGGAGTTGATCAAGAAAAATTATTTTCTTCTATGTTTTCTACCCTTTGGAAGATGCTAAACATCATGGAGCAATCGTTGGGGCAAGCCAAGCCCTTGTTCATGCAATTCCCCACTTAAGTCATGTTGAAGAACTAAGTGAGAAAGGTGAGTTTTAATCCTCTTTTACATATGTTATGGTGATTGTGAGTGTTGTAGCATATGGAAATGAATAAAAATCATGAATATGTGGGTATTGAAGTGTAGCCGTGTGCATATGTGTTTGGGGTAGGTGCGACATTTAACAATTTTATTTAGTGTTTGGTTGATATTGTTATGGACGTTTGAGCATGTTGTGACGTGTTGAAACATAAAATTCATGAAGTTGTGTGTGATGGTGGCTTGGCCGAATAGTGGCTGCCTTATGGAGAGAAGATGAATCAAATTTATTTAGTATTCTTGGCTATTGTTGTTGAGAATTATATGATGAAAATGAATGTTTGATGGTTCAAATTGAAGTAGTAAGTGTAGCGGACTGATTTGGAACGTTATGTGATTGTAGTGTGATTTCTTGTGTTGATGGAAATGAAAATGTTAACATATGGAATTGTCGATAATTTATGAAATTGAAAGAAAGGAATGTATTGTGGATGTTCTAGTGTAGTTGAAGAATTTCGGGTAAATTAGCCTATGGTTTGAGTTGTTTGGAACATCATATGGAATGTTTGAAACGTTTTGAAATCATGTTTGAAAGGCCTCGGAATAATACCTAAAAGTTTCCTTTAACTGTAATATTGAAATAAACCGAAGGGAGCCATAGGAGGAAAAGAATCGTGTTTTGAAATCAATGGATCTGTTAAAGCGACTATTATTTAGTAGTTAAAGTAATAACCAAGAACTTTCCTTAACTATAGAATGAAAATAAGTCAAATAGGGCAAGAGAGAGAGTTCGGGAATAGTGGGCCCACCTCGGGTCAAATGAGGCGGCGTATCAAATTTACGTATATTACAATTCATAGCGTCACTTAGGAGGGTCTTAGGGTAATCGAGTCCTATTTGTGTAAGTTCTGGATGTCTAAGAAGTCTTTCCAACATTTTGTGCAAGTTCTACTTCAATTCTACCGAATGAATAGTAACGAATTTCAATCTTGGATTTCGAGAATAGGAATGATCCCCGAGGCCCGTATCCAACTTAGTATGCCTAAGACATGCCATAGAAAGAAGGGTGAAGCCTTACATACCTTTTCCGCTTCTCACGCTTCTCCAAATTCGAGCTCCAACTCCGCCAAAAATCTACAAATGGTCGCATTTACCAAACCTTGGTTAGAAGCCTTTAGTGGTTGAATCTTAAGGTACACTTGCCTACCGAAATTTCGGCAAGCATTTCCCTTGTAACTACTCCATCCCGCCAAGTTCAACTTGGCAAATTTCAATCAACAACAATCCGGGAATTCAACCCGGCCAAACCAACAACAATACAAACAATTATTCTACAATACTTCAATATTCAATTCAAATAACCTTCATGCCTTCCAACTAACACCAATGATCATTCGTTTAAATATTATTCCGAGGCCTTTCAAACATGATTTCAAAACGTTTCAAACATTCCATATGATGTTCCAAACAACTCAAACCATAGGCTAATTTACCCGAAATTCTTCAACTACACTAGAACATCCACAATACATTCCTTTCTTTCAATTTCATAAATTATCGACAATTCCATATGTTAACATTTTCATTTCCATCAACACAAGAAATCACACTACAATCACATAACGTTCCAAATCAGTCCGCTACACTTACTACTTCAATTTGAACCATCAAACATTTATTTTCATCATATAATTCTCAACAACAATAGCCAAGAATACTAAATAAATTTGATTCATCTTCTCTCCACATAAGGCAGCCACTATTCGGCCAAGCCACCATCACACACAACTTCATGAATTTTATGTTTCAACACGTCACAACATGCTCAAACGTCCATAACAATATCAACCAAACACTAAATAAAATTGTTCGTCGCACCTACCCCAAACACATATGCACACGGCTACACTTCAATACCCACATATTCATGATTTTTTATTCATTTCCATATGCTACAACACTCACAATCACCATAACATATGTAAAAGAGGATTAAAACTCACCTTTCTCACTTAGTTCTTCAACATGACTTAAGTGGGGAATTGCATGAACAAGGGCTTGGCTTGCCCCAACGATTGCTCCATGATGTTTAGCATCTTCCAAAGGGTAGAAAACATAGAAGAAAATAATTTTTCTTGATCAACTCCTCATGGCCAAATTTTTTTTCCTTGGCCGAACCTCTCCTTGGCTCCTCTCTTCATCTCTTTTTTTTTTTTCTTTCTTGAAATTTCATCAATTAAAATGATGACTCTAAATATATATACATGTCTTTATCCACTTTTCCATATTTATTCTTAAGTCCCTCAATTATGTTTTCATGTTCCCTTTCTCCCTTTCTAGAGTTTTCTTCCTTTTTCTTGATCTTTCTTTTCTTAACATTCTTTTAACAAAAGATGACTTATTTGTCATCATTTCCACCCTTTTTCTTGAATCTTGTGAAATTACTATTTTACCCCTCGACTTTTCTCAATATTACCATTTTGTCCCTAGCCTTCCGCATTATTTCCCGGCCCATTTTGCAATTTCTCTTCTTGCCCTTAGCCTTTCAATATTTCCGTCCAATAATATTCATAAATAGTATTCATAACCAACTTATGCACTAAAATAATTTTGAAGATAGTCTTGCCCTTAACTTCCCGCAATTGTCCTAAAATATTCCGACGTACAAAATGCGGGATATAACTGATGTTATATCCCGCATTTTGTACGTCGAATATTTTAGGACAATTGCGGGAAGTTAAGGGCAAGACTATCTTCAAAATTATTTTAGTGCATAAGTTGGTTATGAATACTATTTATGAATATTATTGACGTTTGAATATTGAGAAAGGCTAAGGGCAAGAAGAGAAATTCGCAAAATGGGCCGTGGAAATAATGCGGAAGGCTAGGGACAAAATGGTAATATGAGGAGTTCGCACAGACTTTGAGTAGTGCGACGCCGTAAAAATGAACGTGTATGAAGAGGAAGAGTATGACAAAGAGGATGATATCGGATAACTTAAGGGCTACTATGAAGGATGGAAAATAACTTTGAAAAGAGAGCTCCCCCGAGGTGCTTATGCGACCCTGAACTCTCTCTTATTGCCCTATTTGACTTATTTTCATTCTATAGTTAAGGAAAGTTCTTGGTTATTACTTTAACTACTAAATAATAGTCGCTTTAACAGATCCATTGATTTCAAAACACGATTCTTTTCCTCCTATGGCTCCCTTCGGTTTATTTCAATATTACAGTTAAAGGAAACTTTTAGGTATTATTCCGACTACTAAATAAGAATTGTTTTAACTAAACCCTTAACCCCAGTGCATGATTTTTCTTTTCTAAAAGTTTACAAATGTTTTCCAAAATATTCTTTTTCTCCAAAAACCCAGTTTTACAATATTAAAAGTCTTAACGACTAAAGCAATGACTATGATTCTACGATGCCTATGTTCCTATGATGCCTATGATCCTATGAATACTATGATCCCATGATGACTACGATCCTATGAAGACTGTGAACCCATGAATGCTATGATCCTAGGAATACTATGATTCTATGATGCTATGATGCCTATGATTCTATGACAACTATGATTCTATGATACAATATGCTATGTCTATGACCCGATATGCTATGACATGTTCTACGTTGATAGTCTCTCCTTATGATTATTGTTCCTTCAAGGTGAGACAAAGCGACCATGATTACTTCATAATGCGATCGGAGGTTTCCGACCTTACGTCACTCCGATAAGTACATGATTTCCCGGGGCTCTCTTGCATGCTAAATATGAACATGGGTTGGGGGGATGGGATACTTGTATACTTGGGAATTGGGAAGGAACATGTATCATTGCCACCTGGTCAGCCTGGCTTATCATCCGGACGCGGATGCCGGACGCGGGATTTATGGCAGAGCTGGAGTATTCCGGCGCTATGTGGGCGAGCCGTCTCGTGCGGTACTATGACCTGATATGACCAAATAAGCATGCATGACATCCGCCCCCAGGGGCACTCATATGCACAGGTTACTCTGCTATCCTATGATATATTCTATGTTCTCTATGCAGTATATAATTCCTATGTACAGGTCACAGCTTGACATGACATGTTCTATGTTTCTATGCGGTTATTGTTCATGTATACATTTCCTACTATGTTATTATTCATGCCTTACATACTCAGTACATTGTTCGTACTGACGCCCCTTCTTGTGGGCGCTGCGTTTCATGCCGCGCAGGTACACCAGATGAGTAGAAGTCATTATAGAAGATGTTCCAAAGAATATTGGCAAGCTCCACTCGCCCTGGAGAGTTGCTGAGTCAGCATACACGTGCTATGGTCCATGATTACAGTTAGAGACTTTGCAGACAGAGTCGTGGGTCTAAGGTGTCAGCTTTAAAAAGAGTTTCACTGGTTGATGTGTTTTATTTTACGGAGCCCTCATATTTACTAACTGTATTTACTTTGAGAAATGACGAAAAGATTTTCAAAAAATTTACTATGTATTTTACTTTATCTTGTCCTAAGAATCCAAGGAGTTCATATGTGTAACAAGAGTTAGCGGGTTCGCTCGGCTCCAAATATGGGGTCGGGTGCCCATCACACCCTAGTAAAGTCGGGGTGTGACATTCTTAAATCGTGTTTGAAAGGCCTCGGAATAATATTGAACGAACGATCAATAATGTGAGTTTGAATGGGCATAGTTTATTTGAAAGTGAATGAAATGTTATTGAATTAAATTGAATATGTTTGGAGATGCTATTTTTTGGTTTTGTTGTTGATATTGTGGCCGAGTTCCATTCTCGGGTTGTTGTTGTTAAATTGGGCCGAGCCGTATTCGGGACGGTGTATTTACGGGGAAATGCTTGTCGAAATTTCGCGTACAAAGTGTTGCTTTAAAGAATCGACTCATAAATGCCCTTAACTAAGGTTTGGTAAATGCGACCATTTGTAGATTTTTGGATTGGAGCTCGAATTTGGAGAAGCATAAGAAGCGGAAAAAGGTATGTAAGGCTTCACTTTCTTTCTATGGCATGTCTTAGATGTAATAGGCTTGAATACGTGTCTCGGGACCATTCTAATCCTAGAAATCCGAGATTGAATTTAATTACTATTCATTCAAGAGAATTGAATCCAATGCTCATGATTACGAAATGTGGGAAAACTCCTTAAACATCTAGAACTTACACAAATAAGATCCGTATGCCCTAAGACCCTCCTAAGTGATGTCACGAATTGTAATATACGCAAATTTGATACGCCGCCTCATCCGACTCGAGGTGGGCCCACTATTCCCTAATTTCCTCTATGGTCCTATCGGGCTTATTTTCCATTCTATAGCTAAAGAACACTTTTGGATATTATTCCGACTACTAAATAAAAGTTGTTTTAACTAAACCCTCGACCCCAAGGTATGATCTTCTTTACTAAAAGTTTACAAGTGTTCTCTAAAATATACATTTTTCTTTAAAAAAAAGTAAATATGATTTTCTTTACTAAAAATTTACAAGTGTTTTCCAAAATATACATTTTTCTTTAAAAACTAAGTTTTACCATATTGACAGTTTTTATGACCTAAACAACGACTATAGTCCTATGATGACCATGAATCTATAATGTCTAAGATCCTATGATGTCTATGATCCTATGATGTCTATGATTCTATGATAACTATGATTCTATGATATGATATGCTATGTCTATGACTCGATATGCTATAATATGTTCTATGTTGATAGTCTCGCCTTATGATTATCGTTCCTTCAAGGTGAGACAAAGCGACCATGATTATTCCATAATGCGATCGGAGGTGTCCGACCTTACGTCACTCCGATAAGTACATGATTTCCTTGGGCTCTCTTGCATGCTAAATATGAACGGGTTGGGGGATGGGATACTTGGATACTTGGAAATTGGGAAGGAAACGATGTTTCATTGCCACCTGGTCAGCTGGCTTATCATCCCGGACGCTGGATGCCCGGGGACGCGGGATTTATGGCGAGCCGGAGTATTCCGGCGCTATGTGGGCGAGCCGCCTCGTGCGGTACTATGACCTTGATATGACCAAGTAAGCATGCATGACATCCGCCCCCAGGGGCACTCATATGCACAGGTTACTCTGCTATCCTATGGTATGTTCTATGTTCTCTATGTAGTATATAATTCCTATGTACAAGTCACAGCTCGACATTACATGTTCTATGTTTCTACGCGGTTATTATTCATGTATACATTTCTTACTATGCTACTATTTATGCCTTACATACTCGGACATTGTTCGTATCGACCCCCTTCTTGTGGGCGCGCGTTTCATGCCACGCGAGTACCCCCTGCATTTGTGCAAAGTTTTATAGAGGATGTTCCGGCAATGTTGGCAAGCTCCACTCGCCCGGGAGAGTAGCCGAGTCCGACTTACACGTGCTATGGTCCATGATTACGTTAGAGACTTTGCGTAGACGAGTCATGGGTCCAAAGTGTCGGCCCTTTAAAAGAGTTCTCTGGTTGATGTATTTTTATTTTTATAACCCTCATATTTTCAAACTGTATTTATATTAAGAAACGACGAATGGATTTTGGAAAAAAATTTGCTATGTACTTTACTCCATTTTGTCTTAAGAATCCAAAGAGTTCATATGTGTAATAAGAGTTAGCGGGTTCGCTCGGCTCCATACACGGGGTCGGGTGCCCATCACACCCTAGCAAAGTCGGGGTGTGACAATAAGCTAGACAGGGTACTGGAGGTTACGTGGTGCAGGGCACAAATTCAGCAACTCCTCATAATAGTCAGGCCCAGCAGGGGCACAATACAGCTAAGTCTGGAAACGCGGGCGGAGGACGAAATCGTTTGTATGCGTTGATAGGTCATCAGGATACAGAAGCTCGTGCAGATGTTGTTACAGGTACACTAACCGTTTTCACTTTTGATGTACATGCCCTTATTGACCCAGGATCCATTTTATCTTATGTAACCCCATTTGTTGCTAAGAAATTTGGGTTTGAACCAGAAAAATCGCATGAACCCTTTGAGGTGTCTACCCCAGTGGGTGAGTCAGTCATAGCTAGGCGTATTTATAGGGATTGTCCAGTTTTAGTCCATCACCGCAGAACCATAGCTGACTTAGCAGAATTAGAAATGGTAGGCTTTGATGTGATTATGGGTAAGGATTGGTTAGCTTCATGTTATGCCACGATATGTTGTAGAACTAAAGTTGCAAGACTCGAGTTCTCTAATGAGCCAGTCATAGAATGGGAGGGTAATTCAGTAGTACCCAGAGGTAGATTTATTTCTTACCTAAAAGCCAGAAAAATAATTTCCAAAGGTTATATCTACCACCTAGTTCGAGTCAAGGATTCAGATGCCCAGCTTTAACTCTCCAGTTCGACCCAGTTGTCAATGAGTTTCCAGAGGTCTTTCCCGAAGATCTTCCAGGAGTCCCTCCTGACAGGGAGATTGACTTTGGAATTGATCTACTTCCCGACACTAAGCCGATATCTATTCCGCTGTACAGAATGGCTCCAGCAGAATTAAAAGAGTTAAAAGCCCAGTTGAAAGATCTCCTTGACAAGAGATTTATTAGGCCCAAAGGTGTCACCTTAGGGTGCGCCAGTTTTATTTTTCAGAAAGAAGGATGGTTCCTTACGCATGTGTATTGATTACCGCCAGTTGAATAAAGTTACCATTAAGAACAGGTACCCTCTTCCTAGAATAGATGACTTATTTGACCAACTTCAGAGTACCCAATGTTATTCCAAGATTGACCTCAGATCAGGCTACCATCAGTTAAAGGTTAAGGAAGTTGATGCTCTGAAGACCGCCTTCAGAACCCGTTATGGCCATTTTGAAATTCTTGTTATGTCATTTGGGTTGACAAATGCATCAGGTGCTTTCATAGATCTTATGAACAGGGTCTTTAAGTCTTATCTCGATTTATTCGTCATTTTCTTCATTGATGATATTCCCGTAGTGAGGCTAATCATGCAGAACATCTCAGAATAGTGTTGCAGATTCTTAATGATTGCGAACTTTTTGCAAAATTCTCGAAGTGTGAGTTTTGGCTTAAATAAATGGCGTTCTTAGGCCATGTGATCTCATGTGAAGGTGTCAAAGTTGATTCTCTGAAGATTGACGTCGTAAAGAGTTAGATGACTTGACAATTCCAATTCGAATCGATCAATTGAATCCGGTAGATCTTTCTCTTTATGGTTAAAGAATCTCTTTCTAGTTGCTCTGGAATAATTAGGAGATTCTCTAGAAGAAATACGGGGTTATTCTTTTTAATGAATAGATCCGATCGCAACTTCGAATATGGAATTCAAAGGGATCAAATAAGAAAGGATACTCTGAATCATAGAACTATAATGAAATATACGATCAACCAATATTTATCGAATTTGAAAAAAAGTCGGCTAACTCCCCATGAGGTAATTGTATGATTTTCCAAGGTAAAAGAGCTTCTGACCAATTAGAAACAAAAATAAATAAAAACATAGTGCCAATAAAAGGAACCCAGAGCCCATATTCTTCTCCAATTTGAGTTTTACTCACATCTCGAATGAATTCAAGAACATATTCGAAGAAATTCTGACCCCCGGTTGAAATGGTGTCCTAATACAAATAGTGGGAATAGCATAGTATTGTCCGATTCATAAGGATAGGAATAAACCGCTTTATGCTCAAAATGAGCAATAGTCATAAAAGGTCGTGTCATCTTTCTTCCATTTTTATCAATAGGATATTTCGTTTGGTGAGATCCAATATAGATCCAACTTTCGATTCACTCGTGGGATCCGGCCGATCCGGGGGGACCACCACGACTCCTCTCTTCTCGAGAATCCATACATCCCAAGTACCCGGATCAATCAAAAGTTCAATTCTATCCGAACTGCTCATTTTCAAATGATATCCACATTGTTCACAAATATTCATTTTTGATTTCAAAAATTTCTTATAATTTAATCCATAACAATTTTCGCATTGAACCAGTCATTACCTTAACCACAAGGAGGGGGATGCCCAAGGCAGGGCTAGTGACTGAAGTGAAGTCGTAACAAGGTAGCCGTACTGGAAGGTGCGGCTGGATCACCTCCTTTTCAGAGAGAGCTAATGCTTGTTGGGTATTTTGGTTTGACACTGCTTCACACCCCCTCGATATTACCTCTTTTTTTTTCTCCTTTCAAACAAATCGTGTTAGGTCTAATTCCTATTACTTTGGCTGGATTATTCGTAACTGCATATTTACAATATAGGCATGGTGATCAGTTGGACCTTTGATTAATTAACATCTCTTTTTGATCGACCTCCTCCTTTCTTTAATTCACAAGCATAAGAGGTCAAATTCTGATTGTTTTTTTTTTTTTTGTTATTGGGATAGGTGAATTCTTATGGATCCATCCCCCGAGGGAACCGGACATGATAATTTTTCATCATCCGGCTCGAGCAAGAATAAAAAGAACCAAACGAATCCATATATCCATATAAAATTTATATATAATACCGTATTTACACATACACATATATAATATAGGAATGGTTCAATGTAAGAAAAATTTGACTGAATTCTTTTTTACGGAGTTAATCATTATGTAGGAGAGATGGTCGAGTGGTTCAAGGCGTAGCATTGTAACTGCTATGTAGGCTTTTGTTTACCGAGGGTTCGAATCCCTCTCATTCCGTACTTTTGCTTAATTCACCAATTTTACTAACAACAAGGGCTCAAATAGCAATGGATACCATTATTCCAACAGCTAGATTCGAATACACATCAATTCTCGAGCCCCGTTGTTATCCGCTACATTTAAATGGGTCTGAGGTTGAATCATCGATCTGATCCAGGTCATAATCTTTATGGGATTCCCAAAATTATTAATAGAAAGTCGACCGCGTGGAATTGAAGAATTACAAACGACCTTACAAAAAGAATTTAATTGTGTAAGGTATTACCCAGCCCCCAGGAGAGTTTATAAACAAATACAGTTCTTTGGTCCAAATATCTATAGAATAAATTAGATTGGTACTAGGATTTTGCTACGTTTTTGGTATGTGTAGATATAGAATTCAACTATCGAACAAATATACTTCATTGTGATAAATGAAGTGGATCAATTTAGTTATCTCATGTGGCCTAGACTATCTCAGCTTCTGATATAAGAAGTTTCTTGGGTCTGGCAGGCTATTATAGACGTTTCTTAGAAGGATTTTCTTCTATTTCTGCTCCGTTGACTAAGTTGACTCAGAAAAAGGTTAAGTTTCAATGGTCAGATGCTTGTGAGCGAAGCTTTGAAGAGTTAAAGAAGAGACTAACTTCTGCTCCAATTTTGACGCTACCAGAAGGAACCAAAGGGTTCGTGGCTTATTGTGTTGCTTTGGGAGTTGGTATCGGATGTGTCTTAATGTAGCATGGTAAGGTTGTAGCTTAGGCATCTCATCAACTCAAGGTTCATGAAAAGAATTATCCAACTCATGACCTAGAGTTGGAAGCTGTAGGTTTTGCACTTAAGATATGGCGTCATTATTTGTATGGAGTGCATGTTGATATTTTCACAGATCATAAAAGCCCGCAAAGAAATCTTCAAGTAAAGGAAGCTAAATCTTAGGCAAAGAAGATGGCTCGAATTGCTTAAAGATTATGATGTGGATATTCTCTATCATCCAGGGAAGGCGAATGTTGTAGCCGATGCTCTTAGTCGGCATTCCATGGGAAGTTTAGCCCACGTTGATGCAGATAAGAGAGTTATGACCAAGGAAGTTCACCATTTGGCCAGTCTTGAGTTCGACTTTTGGACTCTGGGGATGGTGGTATGGTTGTTCAGAATAGAGCTCTTTCCTCTTTAGTCGTTAAAGTCAAGGAGAAATAGTTTAATGATCCCTACTTGTTGCAACTGAAAGAGGGGATTCACAAGCATAAGACGAAGGCTTTCGAACAAGGGGGAGACGATGGTACCTTGAGGTACCGGTTAGGACATCGTGTTCCGGATGTAGATAGGCTCGTAGAGAGAGATCATGTCGAAGCTCACAACTCCCGTGTATTCCATTCACCTGTGTTCCACTTAGATGTACCATGATCTTAAGGATATTTATTGGTGGAATGATATGAAGAAGAATGTAGCAGATTTCGTAGCTAAGTGTCCGAATTGTCAGCAAGTGAAAGCCGAACACTGCAGGAGAGTGCTCGCTGGCAATATTGATAGTCCTGTCTAGAAATGAGAAATGATCAATATGGAATTTGTATCAGGTCTACCTCATTCAGCTAGGAGGCATGACTCTATTTGGATAATCATTGACCGACTCAATAAGTCGGCACACTTTTTGCCAGTCAGGACCACAGATTTAGCAGAAGATTACGCCAAGTTATATGTTAATGAAATTGCCAGATTGCACAGGACCCCAGTGTCTATTATTTTAGATCGTGGTGCTCAGTTCACAGCAAACTTTGAAAATCCTTTCAGAAAGGATTGGGTACCAAGGTGAACCTCTACACAGCTTTTCATTCATAGACAGATGGTCAGGCGGAGCATACTATTTAGACTCCGGAGGACATGTTGAGAGCGTGTGTCCTATATTTCAACGGTAATTGGGATGATCACCTACCCCTCATTGAGTTTTCTTATAATAACAGTTATCATGCGAGCATTGGGATGACACCATTTGAAGCTCTGTATGGGCGAAGGTGTAGGCCACCGATTGGTTGGTTTAAAGTTGGTGAAGCAGAATTGTTAGGACTAGATTTGGTTTACTAGGCTATGGAGAAATTCAAGTTGATTCAAGAGCGTTTGAAGAAGGCTCAGTGTCACCAGAAATCTTACACAGATGTGAGGCGAAGGGGCTTAGAATTTTTGGTCGATGATTAGGTGTTCCTTAAAGTTTCACCTATGAAGGGTGTTATGAGATTTGGCAAGAAAGGAAAACTCAGTCCCAGATATATTGGACCTTACAAAATTCTGCGAAAGGTCGGTCTAGTAGCTTATGAACTTGAGTTTCCATAAGAGTTAGCTGCTGTACATCTAGTGTTTCATGTGTCCATGTTGAGGAAGTATGTAGGAGACCTGTCATTGGTTGTTGCTGATACTATAATAGTTAAGGATGGTTTGACCTATGAGGAGATCCCCATAGCCATTCTTGATCGTCAGGTTCGCAAGTTGAGAACTAAAGAAGTAGCCTCAGTGAAAGTCCTGTGAAGGAGTCAGAAAGTTGAAGAGGCTACATGGGAACCAGAAGAGGATATGAAATCCAGATTACCCTCATTTGTTCGAAGAGCAAGCAGAGAACGCTCAAGGTAAATTTTCATAGTCCATGTCATGTCATGTCTCATGTTTCACGCTCATGTCATGTATTCCAGCGCTCATGTCTCATGCTTCAGTATTCATGTTTCCATGTAATCACTTCATTTTATGTCCCATGTTTCATGTCATGTTTCCTTCACGTTCATGTATTCAAGCCATATCTAGTCCCAATCTTAACCACGACCCATCATTCGAGGACGAATGATCCCAAGGGGGAGATATTGTAACACCTCCTAAAGTCCGTACTAAATGATATTCATGACTCAGGAGATTAGAAACCCAAGAAGGAGAGTGATGGAATTGAAAATATGTTTCAGATCAGAAAACCTAGTGTTACGCTGCAAGGGACGGTCCGTAACGTGTGTTATGGTCCGTCATTCATACCGTAAGGGTGTGCTTGAAAAATCATCATCTCGTAACTTTTGGACCTAATGACGGTTCATCATTACGGACCGTAACACGTGTTACGGCCCGTAACGTGTCACCGTAACTCAACCCCAAAACTTAGAAGCTCACTGGAAATTTCACACGTGTTACGGACCGTAACATGTGTTACGGGCCGTAACACGATCGGTAACAGATGCCGCGCCTGGGACAATTAAAAGACGGAATTCAGTTTTTATTTCATAAGTCTCATTCGTCTCAAGTCCTAACACGAAAATTCTCTCCTCTCAACTTCTCCAAGTATCAAGGTAAGTTCCTTAAGACCATCATAAGGAATTCCATCAACTTCCCATGAATTCTAAGTAGAAATTTCATGTTCTTAACATAGGGTTTTCAAGAAAATCCAATTAAAGGGAATTCAAGACTAGGCTTTGGGATTCTTCTTTCAAGATCAGATTTTTAATACAAGTTGGAGCATTACCAGGTATATAGGGTTGCTATTTACGTGTGGGAACATCATTGTTCTTCCCCACGCTTCTTCTTCCACAAAAGTATGAAGCTTTAAGAAAACTAGGGCTTTAACCATGTTCATGATAACCCTAGGTCTATGCCCCATGCTATATTATGTATTAAATTGGTATAAATTCTTCATTGTGTTCTTGATACATCATTATGATTATTGAGAATCTATCTATAATCCATGAAAGCACATGTCTTGTGTTCCATGGGTTCTTGTATGCATGTTTTTTAAATAAAAATGCTTATTTCATGAATATCCTACATGTCTACAAGTTTTCATACAATTATATTATATAATTACTCTCATGCCATGATTCAAGATACACACATGCTAAATACAAGTTATTTCATGAAAACATGTTACAAGCTATTTCGTGAAATCATGATTACAAGTCATTTATAAGTTAATTCAAAAAAATCATGGCCTTCTTAAGCAACTATACCATGTTCATATTCTTGGGAGTTGCACAAGTTACTGAGAAGGCTCAGATAGCCTGAAACTACATAGCCACCGTAGGATAAGGATCGCTCTGACCTGTTAGGACGATTCTTTAATTTTTCACTGAATGGATCCATCAGGCACGTTACACCTTATACCCTGACAAGGTATGGGGGCTCTGCTGGTGAGGCGAGGCACCTAACTCCACGTACCCATGTGGTTATATCATGTTATCGGTTTATGAAATGCTCTCCCTACTTACTATGTTTTCCTCATGTTATATATATATATATATATATATATATATATCTGTGTGTGTGTGTGTGTGTGTGTGTGTGTGTGTATTCATTCTCATGTTCATGTCCAGGTTTTCAGTTTCACTTCTTATCATATTATTTCATGTCCCATGTTTCATTCAGTTGCTTTACATACTAGTACATTTAATGTGCTGACGTCCCCTTTTATTGCCCGGGGGCCTGCATTTCACTATGCAAGTACTGATTTACAGGACGACGCATCTTCTTAGTAGGACTCCGCACGTATCATCTTGTTGGTGAGCCCCACCTCCTTCGGGGTTTAGTTAGTTATCTTTATGTTATTAGCTATGCATTTTAAGGTTTGCTGGGGGCCTTGTCCCAGCAAGTATGTTTTCCAGTCAGACTTATGATAAAGGTTTCATAGACTATACTATGCAGTCATGTGGGGTTAGATATTCAGAGTTGTTTAGCCATTCTTGGCTTGACTCATGCTATTTCAAAGATTTACGTTTTAAACAAGTATTCTACAAATTGTTATGACTTCATGTATTTCCTTAAAGCCCATCATGTTTTATGTTATATTTTCGTTCATGTAGGCCTCATGATGATTCAGCAAGCCATGTGATTTGCTTGGTCACATGCCATATGGCACCGAGTGCCGTGTTACGCCCAGGCCATGGTTCGGGGCGTGACATCTTCCTCCACATGTTTGGCCCTCACGTACTCCACTATATGAAAGTTTAAGAAATGAGGACTCTCTTCGATCACAGGAATGGTGTTGTAAGGATTTTTCTAATTATCCTTCTCAGCTGCCACTATAATTTCCTGTCCTTGCCATTCGAATTTTATGGCCTGGTGCAGACTTGATGGTACCGCACAGGCGGAGTGGATCCAGGGTCTTCCCAAGAGCATGTTGTAATTGGCAGTGATTGCCATGACTTGAAACTCCGCTATGAAGGAGGCAGGCTCGACCCAGATCTGTAGATCGACCTCTCCTAAAGAATCACTTAAGGATCCGTCGAATCCCCTGATGTTCGTCCCGCTCTGGCGAATCTTTCCTATATCATAGCTAAGCTGTGTCAGGGTGGTTACAGGGCAAATGTTGAGGCCTGACCCGCTATCCACAAGTACCCTTCTTATGGCCTTATCACAGCATTCCAGGGTGATATGAAGGGCTCTGTTGTGGGATGTGCCTTCGACTGGCAGTTCTTCCCTGGAGAAGCAGATCTTATGTTCCCCTATGATATGAGCCACTAGCCCGGCCAATTCTTCACTACTCGTACCCATTGGTACGTGTGCATCGTCCAGTACCTTCATGAGGGCATGCCTATGCGACGGTGAGTGAGCTAGTAGCGACATCATCGAGATTTGCGTCGGTGTCTTCTTTAAGTGCTCAACAATAAAATAATCTTTGGACTGTATGCGCCGCCAGAAATCTTTGGCCTCTCCTTCAGTTAACGTCCTTTTCTGAGTATTTTCCTTCCTTCTAGCATTTTGGGCCAATTCCTCAGGAGTATAGCATCTCCCTGAATGAGTCATGCCCCAACGGGTCATTGCCGCCCCTCTTGTGATTATTGGAAGTCGAAACCTTTGTGCTACCTCGGGCTACAGCAGTGTTGGGACCAAAATCCCGAACATAGGTATAGCCTCGGGGGAACTCCCGGACCGGGGATCGGGACTTGAATCTAGGCGCCGTTCACACAAGTGTGAGGAAACAGGCGTGCTGTTTAAGAGGCTTAGTGATTTTGGGAGACAGCGTTTCACAAGCTTCCCAGTCTTCGTCCCTCTCTATCATGTGGACCCCGTTGTTTCCATAGTTTGGCAACAGGTTCATGGTTACATTGGGCGCGGCTGTTTCTAAGATAATTTCTCTTTTGTCGATCAGATCCTAGATTTTGTGCTTCAAGTTTATGCAATCTTCCGTGCTCTGCCCATTTCCTCCTGAATGGTAGGGCACAAGTGCGTCGGCCCTGTAGAACCTGCTTTCGAGTTGTTCCAGCTTTGGTGGGGCATTCTAAATTAACCCTGCGGTTAGTAGCCTCTCTAGTAGTCGATCCCTTAGTTTGAGGAGCGTCGTGAATTCCCTCACGGGTCCTTTCTCAAAAGCTGGATGTGGCGCGTTATATGTTGGGGGTGGTGGCTCATTTTGGTAATTCTATGATTAACAGGCTTGTGGGGGTTATTTTGTGGTAGGCGTTAGCTTTGCCGAGGTGGTGGCTGGTACGTTTGTTGCGGTGGTGGTTGATAAGCAGGTGCGGATACACGAACACTAGGCGGAGCCGTGTATACTGGTATAGTGGTGGGTAAAAGCTGGTTGTGTGTAATACATTGGTGCTGAGTTGTACGGAGGGGCAGATTAATTCAAAAGGGGTGGAGCTTGGTGGGAAGGTGATGGTCCTTTCGGGTTTGGTTTAAAATATGGGATATACTTGCCACGTCCTCTTTCTTTTTGCGGAAGATTCCCATAGTGGCCTACCCAGACGCTTTGTTAAAGATACTGATGATCTTTCTAGATTTGAGGCCATATTCTATGGCTTCTCCCATTTTGACCAACTCGGAGAATGCCCTCCCGACCATGGACAACATCCTATCATAGAAATCCAGCTCCTGTGACCTGATGAATATGGAAACGAGTTCTCCCTCGCTCATTGGTGGCTGCACACGAGCCGCTTCGACCCTCCATCTGCTGGCAAGTTCCTTATAGTTGTCTGTCGACTTTTGCGTGACCTTTTCGAGGTAGTAGTGGTCTGGTACGGTCTCGATATTGAATCGAAACCTTTCCATGAAGAATTCTGCCATGTCTTCCCAGCGGAGCCATTGGCACATGTCTTGTGTGGCGAACCATTTGGCGGCCTCACCTGTCAGGCTATGACTAAATAGCCGCATAATTAAAGGTTCATTCTTTTTCACTCCGACTAACTGGTTGGAGTACGAGCGGAGGTGGGCTTTGGGGTTTCCTGTCTCGTTGAACATTTTGAATTTCGGGATTTTAAACCCCTCTGGCAGGTTCAAATCCGGGTGCATGCATAAGTGGTCATATCTTAGGCCTGTGGTCTTCCTTGTGGATCTGCTGGACTTTTCCAATAATTCCTCTATCTTCCTGTCCATATCTTTCTCTCGGCTATCTTGTTCAGCCCTTCAAATCCTTTTCATCTCCTCGTAATGATCAAACTCCTTATGTCCCGGGGAGGATTCGTTCGAGATGTTAGTAGTGAAGAATGATACTTAGTGGGCAGTATGGTTAAATGGGATAGTGGTGGTTTGCCCAGCAGGCGGGGCCGGCGCATGTGTTTGGCTTGTCGGATTGAAGAATACCAGCTGAGGGACTTGGTACGAGGGGACTGAGTGGGTGGTCCACGGACTTGAGCGCTTTAAACCGAGGGCCAGCATGCTTTAGGTTGGCAACGTTTAGTGGAGGGGGTATGGTTCCTAGCAGGTAGACGGGAAAATAACCGGGCACTGTAGAGCTTAACAAGGGAAAGGGAGGCGGGGGCCTCCTTTTTTTGGTGGAGGCATTCTTTTCTGCATCGGCCGCCTCCATTCTAGATACCTTTTCCTGGAGAGTAGCGACGGTAGTTAACAACACTGCAATCACATCCTCTTAGGATGCTGCCTCTTGCAAGTCCTGGGTGCCCCCGTTGCGGAGAGCGAGCTTATTTCTTATTTCTTTGGGAATACCAGTCATCTTGTCCTTTCCTTTATCGGAGAGGGATGCTAATGCAGCCTTGGATCTTATAAAATATGCCAGCTTTCAATGTCACACTAATTGGCCCCTTTCTATAAGATAAGAATAACTCAACGGTAAGGAAAGTTAGTTTTCAGACACCAAATATAAAGACAAAATATCACATATGGGTATTTAAAGCGCAAATAGCACATAAAAATCGCATATTGAAGCTTGAGTATCCTCGATCCGATGTTCTAGAGTTTTGGATATCATGGGCTTTTATGTTCCGGTAGATCTTTGGTTTGGTGGTCTTGTGGCTAACTTGCCGCGGCGAACCTTTTTGGCTTGTTATTTAAGCGAAACAGGGAAATTTATAATTCGAAACAGAAAGGGACCGAGTCTTACATAGACTGCCTACATATCCCGCCGTGGGAAATCAGGCCCTACATAGTTCGATTACAAAAGAAGGATATACATTTCTTAAATATCCTTTGACTAATCCTTGCTACAAACATCCCCAAACCAGGCCCGACTAGGGCTTCCCGCATATCTCTCCATTGGGAAATCAGGTCAGCGCGGTTCCTTTACATTTTTATGTAGATGGGGGTAACATTTGTGCAAAAGATAGGAAACCTAATATCTACCCAAAAGTATAGCCGCTGTCCGTACGAGCTTGCTTTCTCATGTCGAATCTTTCTTTGCTCAGAACCATGATGGGAGCAGGACTAAGATTTGTCCAGTCCTGATCATATTTTTGAGCTCAAGCTTGAAAGCATGGCATCCTTCAATATCATGCCCCCTGGCTCCAGTATGGTACAGGTAAAACTTGTTTCTGTTGGGCCCTAACGGTGCGGGCTCGTAGATAGGTTCCACAGGACTGATTTTGTTCAGTAAAGCCAAAGTCGAGAAGAGGCGAGTGTACGACTCCTCCAAAATTGTGAATTGTACTACCACAGTTAGGTCTTGGGGGTAACTCCCTCTCCTGGGGTGATGGGGTCATGGACCAGCAAAGTGTGCGGCCCCTATAAAGTTTCGATGACCTTGTCGTCGATTAAACTAACAATCCTCCTTCTCAATGCCAGACATTCGTTCAAGGTGTGTCCTGCATAATTGAGATGAAACGGGCATCTTTTGTAGGCGTGGGATCGGTAATCTAGCTCTAGTGGTGCAATCCATCCCTGCGGCTATCATTTTCCTGAATACTTCTTTACAAGTGATGGGCAACGGAGCTACTCTGAATGGGGAGGACCGGGCTCTGAAGGCTATGCTCCATGGAGCCGGCTTAGGGAGATTTGCCCTTCTAAAGTTCTCCGAAGGCACCATAGAGGCGACAGGCATTAGCATGGGTGAAAGTGCATAGAAATCCGTTCCATCCTTAGTGGGGGCATAATACCAGATTCGTCATCCGCGTTATTCCCTTAAAATTCTGGGGACATCTCAAATGGGTTCTCCCCTCCTTCGGCCCCTATATCGACAAGCTCTGTTTCTTCCATGTCTTGAAGCTCTTTTATTTCTTCTTCCGGCTCTTCTTCTTCCTCTTCCGGCTCTTCTCTTTCCTCCGGCTGTTCTTTCTCAACGGGTTTGGGGTCCCTTTCTCAGGGCTGTGTTCCTTTCTGTGGGTCTGGTGCGAACATCCATGGGTCTGAACTGGCCTCTTATTTCTCGTTGGTTCCCTCTGGGGTTCCTTCTCTGGGTGTTACAGGTCTTCTTTCTAGTGGTATGTAGTTCAGCACCAATTCCCTCACCTCTTCAGGGACATTTTTGTAATACTGTTCTTGGGGTATGCCTTCCGGCGGGTTCCCAACCATGTCCAGCAATCCGTCTACCTCCTCAATCTTTTTCCCTATTTCTTGGAGGTGTTTCTCCATTTGCAGCACTTTGCCTCGCAGCATCTCAGTTGTCTCCCCTAGAGTCCGCGCTTCTTGCCCTCCTTGGTTCGTCATCGTAAGTCAACCTTTAGTGGAGATAAGTTCGGGTAAGTTTCAAGCTTCATGGTTTTTCTTCTAGGTATGTAGTTTAGATTATTGGATCAATTGTACTCAAGCTTAATATATGAGCATACACACAGCAGGTAAGCATGCTAAGCACGTTGCAAATAAGCACGTAATTTACAGGCATTTATACTACTTGCGTTCCTAAAGCCTCTTGAGTCAAGACTTTCCTAGTCGCGTGAAACATGTAGGTACCATTTATGAAGATGAACCATTGCCCTGTATAAGATATCATAATTAGCAATAAATAGTAATATCTATCCCAAAGGGATTATAAAAGTGATGACAAAAGCCGACATGGGGCTTATATATATAGATATATATATAAAAAAAGGGAAAATTAGCGATCAATGAAGTCCTCCGGCGGTCGATGCCGAGGCCTGTCTCGTCCTGGCCTTGACCCTTCGGAGGGTAGTCTGGATACGGAGGTGTGCTTGATATAGCTCAATTCTGACAATCACCGGGTCTGTTTCTTCCAAGATCTTGGCCAAATGTTCGTCTGTACCCTCCAAGCATTCTTTCATACGCTCCTCTTCTTGGGCTTCCTGGGGAGGCGTGGGCTCTGGTGCAGGTGTGAGAGCCAAGTGTCCCTCTAGCCATGCACGATATCCGTGGTCACAACCTGCTTCGATCCTGTCTGGAGCTAGAGTATCCAGGCCCCAACTCACTCGGCCATTCCATTCTCTGAGGATCACCCCAGCATGCCTGATTTTTTCTTCGGTGTGTTCAATGATGAACTGCTCAGAGTTTCCCACCTAAGGTATTGTCACGACCCAACCCCGTAGGCCGCGACTAGTGCCCGAGCTGGGCACCCAAACACATTCATTAATCCGATTCACAACAAATAGCTTACGCGTATACAAATATCGTACGTCTCGTATTATCTCAGTCACGCAAACACATATCAAACCCAAACATATATGTATATCAGAAGCCGGCAAGGCTATCAAATGGCGCATCGGCCCCAAAACATATACAAATGCAAGCCGACAAGGCTGCCACGGCGAATAGGATCGCCCCGTAACATATAACATACAAACACCACGTACAGGGATAAAGCCCAACCCACATATATGTCTACCTGCACTTAAACAGACCAACAGAATCATATGACGGGACAGGGCTCCGCCGTACCCCTGAACAAACAAATACATATGCCACGAACGAATATGTACCAAAATGTGGGCTCCGGAACAAGGAGCACTCCAAGACCGCTGATGGAAATCCTAAACCGGCGGATCACCAAAATACGTACTGCCGCGGCATGAAACGCAGCCCCGAAGAAAGGGGTCGGGCGGAATATGTACTGAGCATGTAAAGCATGAAATACAATAGGCAGAATCGTACTTTAAATAAGGAGTAGAAAACATGAATACAATACCCAGAAACCACAAAACTTACCTCCGAAACATAAATCATACATGTCCATATCATATCCCAATCAGACAATCATTCCGCACATGCGTATACATATAGCGTGTCCCGGCCCTCTAACGAGAGACTCGGTAAGTAAGATCATATCATCATCCCATATATACATACATATAGCGTGTCCCGGCCCTCTAGTGAGGGACTCGGTGTATAGCTGTCCCGGCCCCTGTGAGGGGTCTCGGTGTGTAGCGTGTCTCGGCCTACTAGTGAGGGTCTCGGTGTATAAAGTGTGTCCCGGCCCTACGAGGGTCTCGGTGTATAGAATCATGTCATCATCATATCATCATATACATAGCGTGTCCCGGCCCTCTGTTGAGGGACTCGGTGTATAGAATCGTCATATCATCCCGTTATCACATATCATATCAAACTTCATATCACATCATATTTCGAATAGAACGTCGTACTTCGAATACGAAGATAGTGCACACGAACGGAGTAGTGAGGGAACCATATACACAATTCATCATCACAGGCTCAACAACACAGTCAATCGAAATCTCATTTTAAAGCTAAATAACAGTTAAATCAAGTTTCTTCCGAAAATCATTCGAGAACATATCAACCCGAACTTCAGAAACCATAGTTATGTAACAAAATCATATGCGTGAGATCATTATCATAAACTCAAAAGGTAAGCAAACTGATCGTACTTGAAATCGGGATCATAATCGTATCATATTCTTTCAAAAGTCGTCAGAAGTACATAAAGGAAAGTTGCGGGACCCACGGACGGGTGTTGACCCGAGCCGCCCTTTATGAAAAACATAGTCATCATACGTCATGGAATCATTTTTGAGCACATCGAGGCGATCCGGTTCTGTCTGTGAAAGTTACGGACTTTCGTAGTTTACGGAATTGTTTAGGAACAAACTCTTTTAAAAAAAACCAACTTTTTATGCAACTTTTGAAACTTAGTCATACAAAAGACATAGAGGCAAATATTTCATCATATCATGCATACGAAGACCAAGAAACAAATAATAATCACGGACATGGTCGGATCGCGAGTAGAATTTCCTCGAGGCTCGTATCATAGCCTATTTACGACTAAGGCATGCCAAAAGAAGGAATGGTTGCGCTTTACATACCTCGATCGCTTTCAACGCTAATCCAAACTCAAGCTAACTCCAACCTACATCTCGGGCTGCCCAAGGTCTACAAACAATTTATAACATGCCAAACATTAGCTATAAACATTTTGGGCATTTAATTCCAAATTAGCCCTTAATTCTCACGTAAATTTGGGCGGCATTTCCCCTTCAAAAAATGAGCCACCCCTATAGAATTTAACTCTGCCCAAATCAACTACAACAACAACAACAACCAACCTAGCAACATCAATAACCAATTCGAAAGGCAATATAACATTAATAACTCTCTTTTACATCATTCGGCAACTTTCAATATATTCGATTCAACGACTTACGTTCAAGCCAACATCAACGCTTTTACATTCAATCACCAATCCGAATCCATACTAGCATCATTTAAGAACATTTCAAACAATTTATACAATATTTCCAACAATCCAACAAGGCTCCAATTTGCCCAAAACTGTCCCCCAAACCCGACACACTATAACACACTTCATTTCCAAATCATGATTTGCACCAACAATTCACATTCTAACAATATCATTCTCATAAATAGACAAATTACATCAAATGTACAATAACCTCCAAATCAGTCCACAACAATTACAACACCAATTTGAGTCATTAAACATTCATTTCCAACATAGAATTCATAATGACGACGACTAAAACATTAAGCGATATTAAGGCGTTCTTTGTCATATAACATGACCCATTTTCGGCCAACATACCAACATGCACATATTGCCAACTCTTACTCATTTCTTCACACTACAATAATTAACATACTACATAGAATTTAATTCATCACTTAACCATAACACAACACACACACACCTCACACGGCTACATACTACACACCACCTTCACTCCAACATGCCATATTTCATAATTTTCATCCATTTCAACATACTACAACATACATACAACCTTTATAACACATAAAACATGATCAAATCTTACCTTTCTTCTTGACTCCCCAAGTGGCTTAGGGTTTGCGATCTACACACGGTGATTGGATGACCGAACAATGCTTCCACGTTACTTAGGGACCTCAAATTAGTAGTTTTGTAACAAGGAAATATTTTGGGAAGGCTTGAATTGAACTTCAATTTTTTTTGGCTCCTTGGCGAGACCTCAAGTTCTTGACTTCTTGTTCTCTTTTTTTTTTTAAGTGTTGAATGAATTAGATGACTTAGAAGTCATCTTTGTATACTAGCAAGACTTGTACATGTGTCCCTTGGCCACACGCCATGTGTTGGAGCAATTAAAATTGGACACAAAAATAGGTGGGACCAATTAAACTCCACACGGCTACAAGGCCATATATTGCATGATTTTCAACTTTCCAATACTACAATTTTGGTTCCAAATTTTCCTAATTGTTCCATACCAACAAATTCATGAACAACTTATGTCTCAAAATAAAATCGAAGGTCAAAAGTCTCGACTTTGTATCCCGGAATGATTTTGTCCCCAATTTATCACAATTATTCCAGATTGTCCCAATGTACAAAAATGCGGGATATAACAGGTATCACTTGCCTCCTATCGAATTTACAATCCCCGGACGGATCGTAATGACAGATTCCTCGAACCCCAACTAGCGGCACAAATGGGCAATTCTTGGCTCGGACTACCATAGTCTGGCATATAAAATTAGGGACCATCTAACGGATTCAATCTTTGGTCAAGTCGGTGAAGAATTCAGCCCAGGAGCTTTTGGACATGAACTCGAGATTTGGACAATAATTCACGAGGCGATTTACCCGGTTCTATCGACTCCAGCCTTGAACATCTTTGGCCATGTTAAGGTGTTTGATGATCTGCCATTGCAGGCACATATTGCACCCTTGGAAGTATCGAAAATGATTTCAACATTTTTCTAGAGCTCGGAAGATGTCGGCCAATGCGATGGGTGCAAGGTCAAAATACCTCGCCTCTTGACCATTGGTTATGCTGTGGAAGATCGCGTAAGCCAGGTATATCACTTTGGTATCTATGGCCAATGACCCATCCTGTGGGAAAGCCATAGTGCCCAAAAAGGCTATGGCGAAAGCTAGAGATCTAGTGGTTTTCCACTCTTCTCGGCTCCTGAATTCTCCTTGGTATATAGTGTACCCGGTGACGTCTCCAAATCTTCGATATAGATCTATGAAGGCTGTAGTGGGCCCTTGCGCCCAGGGCGCTTCGGTCAAAGCAAGAAATTTCATAATCTGGTTGACAGTGGGCTTATGCAGAAATAACATATAGTGGTCCGATTAGTGTCGTCTCCTCAGACAGGTTCCATTGTTGTCTATGGCATCCCTAATCTCTTCTAGGGTAGGAGTCATTTCAATATCACCGAAACGGAACAACATTTCCTTATTATCCCATTACCCTGCCAATACCTCTATTAGCTCCGGGCGACCTTTCACTGTCATAATGGAGAGCAAATGTCCTAAAGTGTAGTTCTCGTTCTCTGGTGAGTATCACCCAACCATTTATAACAGGTCCTCAATAATTCTGGAGCCTCAGTGACAATGTCAAAACGGATCCTTCGTTTCATCTACAAAACAAAATACGGTTAAGATTCCCCCGTCCCCATAGGATCAATGGTTCATGACATAGGCATGAACATGTTTCCACATAGCACATAAATGAGATGCGGTGTTTCTCGGGTCGTAGACCGTCTGAACGCAGGGTAGTCACTCTTAATGGGCCTTAGGTAGGTCTAAGATACTCAAGGCCCATCTAGTTCATGCTCTAGTTCAGTAGGGACTTGGCTTAGCTCTATCCTAATTTTACTAGAGTGGTTTTTCACGAATGACCAGAAACCCGAGCGAACAACTGGGGCTAAACAGTTAGGGCTGTTGGACGACCGCGTACAACCCTGCCTTATAACGGTTCCAAAAGAAAATTTTGATTTTATAGTGAAGGAACGACCGCGTGCTCTGCAAAGTCGACTTTGAAACAAAGCGTAAAATAAATACCAGGAGTGGCGGAGTTATGATATGCATACAATGACAGTTAATAATTGCGAGAAAGTAAACACATAGACAGTTAAGGCAAATAAAACTCATATTATTTTGAAATCCTTACGGTTAGAACCTTTAAGTCCCCAGCAGAGTCTCCATCTGTAACGGTTTGCTTTTTACGTAGTATTAAGGCATAAAAGGTTACTATAAAGAGTCGCCACCTAATTTTTAGGAAATTAGAATAATCGGGGGTGAAGAGTTTATTCAAATACAGTGAAAAATCCTTCGTAATCCAGAGTTCTAGGTAAGGGTTCTGATGATCACCTAAGGAAGGTGTTAGGCACCCCAGTATTAAGGATCCGTACTATACGGTTGATCTTCGAATTCCAAAGTGTGAGTATTTGCCTGAACTGTCTATTTAGTGCTTATTCTCGCATTTAAAGAAACTGTCATTTTTGTAAATTGCATATCATTTTTTGGAAAGAATTTGAATATGTCCCCCTTATATACAGGGTATCGTAGTTTTCGGATTTACAATATCCGTGTATAAATAGTCTCCTTTTATATACCAGGAGTATATTTCATTTCATAAATGAAGAGAAAGGAGAGGTTTATTTTTTTTATTTTTATAGCATTAAGTTTATGTCATACTCATACTTTGGCTCGTGTCGATCCGTTTTGGTACGTTCAGTCTTATCCGGAACTTTATATTACAATTTGGTTTTTATGTTATAAAAGAGCATTTTTATGTGTCCAAAGGAGTATATCTTGGCTATATATACCCGTCTTTTATGGCCTTTTTCTTGGCCTAGAATCTGCAAGCATATGTAAAAGAAAAGCTTGGTTTTGTTTTAATTTTTCAGGAAAAATGAGTTGTAACATGTTTCTTTTATCAAATCTAGTCCCTGTCCATTTTTAAAAGGTTGAGTATGGAGCTGGTCCATTTTTTTTTGAAATTATAACTAATACAAAGTTTCCCTTTTGTGTGTGTGTGTGTTGTGTGTGTGTGTGAGGCCCAAAATTGTTTTTAAGTAGTTGTAAAAAGAATCTCTTTTTGTGCAAGCTTTAAGAAAAACGAGTTTGTTTAAAAGGAGTTTGTAATTTTATTAAGCTCTAAAAATGCTTTTGTTATCAATAAATGTCTTTAACCGTTTGGAGTTTAAAACATCAAGTTATGTTTAAAGGAGTTTATAAAATCTCATTTTTACACTTAACCTCAAAAACCATTGAATTTGCTCGGGGTTTTGAAAATTCATTGGGGACCTAAGGTCATCTAAACGGTATAAGCACTGTTGTCCTAAATCGGCTAATTCTAACCATAACATTTTCCACTATAATATGAGTTTTATACAAATTACAAGTACACCAACAGCTTTAAACAAATAATGTAAAAGGAAATGAACTAGAATTTGACTAGGGGCCTACCAAGCCCCTAATTTAGCCATTTTCACCCATGGCTGGGCCTTTTGCTCGCCTCGCTATTTGCCTCGCTATTTGCTTCGCCTTCGCTGACTCGATTTTGAATTAATTTCCTATTGGCCCATTCAAATTTCCTTGGCCCAATAGGTAGGCTATGACTGGACACGAGTGGCCATGCGAGTGAGGAGGGGGGAGGGGGTAAGAAAAAGGAACCCGGTTAGTTTATAAACACTGATCTTATCACTAAAATAACAAAACTATACATAGTACAAAAACATGAAAAGTACTCATATTGTTCTATACTTACCCCATTTTTCTTGAGTGGATTTGCTTTGGTTGGAGATTTTGCAATGGCATGGGGACTAAGTCCTTGCCTTGTATTCCCGATGTCGCACAAGTTCCAAGGGGCTTCTAAGAACCCAAGGCCTGGCTAACACTGAGAAGGCCTGGACGACCCCGAATTATTATAGTTTATCTCAACCAATGCATCCAAGCAAGAGGAAAATGGAGTATGGAACTTAGGAGTGGGAACAGATTTCAAACAGGCTCACAAACAAATGGCAGTCAAGTGTCATACTCTAAAGACAGGCATTCAAATCAAACATAGCAAATAATAGCATCTAAGTAAGACTAGAGATAATCAGCAAGTATAGAAGTAATGAAGGGCAAACTCAATTTCGTGATTATATGATAACAAAGGTAATGCACACAACCGCTTTAGAGGGAACACAGATAATGGTCAGTCAAGACATGGACTGGTTAAGAGAATCATAGTAACAGAAGGATAAGCTGAAATAGATCAGGCATATCAAAGCAAACACATGAGGATTCATGGTTAATATAGGCTTGTCTCTTTTTAGAAAGCACTTAGCCCAGGACTCATTGTAAAAAATTCCAAATGCACATATTCAGACAATCAGACCTATCTATTTATTAAGGTTCAAGCCACTGCCTAGAGGAAACAAGACATAGTTACACTAATTCAAGTGATGGCATTCACCCTATCCCAACTAAGCTCAAGATTACACACAACCAAGTCCAAAAACAAGCACAGCATTCACAGAAAAAGGAGCCTGGGAAGGTTTCACAGACAACCATGACTCATGGCCATGTTTAGAACTTTAGAGTACACATTCAGAACTGGCATCATCGGAAACTAATTCCTCTTTATTAACTCAAACACACAACAGGCTGATGCATACATCAAGGCTACTAGTTAATAAATGAATGAGCTTTGTAAAATCTTTGTTAAGGAAAGAGAGATCCCAATGGAAAAATCATATGGGCACTTAGTCATAATATTCTAAAAAAAGAAAAGGGTTTTGATTTCCAGAGATGGTCTTTGAAGAGATTTAAACTAATCAGAAGCTCTTCTCAAAGAAACAGAAGGGAAGGAAAGAAAACAAGAAATGGATTTGTAACATGATCAAAGTTTTGCAAACAAGGAATTCACTCCTTACATAAGGAGTCAGCCTCAATTAATGAGCCAAAAGTAGCAAAGTTTCAGACACCAACCATGGATAAGCAAGTTAAGCAAAGGTGGACAGAGGCACAGGTCTAACAACACAAGTAAATGGCAAATAACACACTTGACACTTAGTCTACTCATGGGTGGACTCATGCTCATATAACACAACCCTCAGCCCCATTTTCCCTTACACACAACAAATTTTAAACAATAAGACTCAAAAACCTACAAACTTTCAGACAAAACGAATTTTAAGAAGGCAAAGTGGGAATCACATAACACTTAGACATGACAAGTATTCACAGTAGCTTATTTGGTTCTAGGTGTATCTTCCCCTCCCTTTTAGACATAGTTAGACTGTTCTCCCCTACTTGAAACCTTTATGAGTCCGAAGATCATGAGGAGAAGGTCAAAGAGATGAAAGAAAAAGTCTCAGGCCTCTGAAAGGGAAACAGGATAGGGTAGGGTCATCACCTCCCCATCTCCTTTTCCTGAATCTCCTTTCAAAAAAAAGGGATCCTGGGCGCCACTGGTCACTACCTCCAGTTCATGCCCAGGTTCACCTTTTCCTCTCCTAAAACCTTTTCCCCCATCCTATGGCCTCACCCTAATCATCCCGTGACAACATTAGAGGTCTTAGGAAGATTCACAACGATCCAACTCTGTCATAACTTCCTTTAATTGACTCATGAAATGAAGGTCCAGCCTTAAAGACTCTTTGACCAAAATCAGTTTTAGGTACTAGGAACAAACCCCTCATAAACACATACCAAACAGTAGAGAGCTAATTGGCTCATGAAGACTATGTCACCTTCCTTGCCAAGCCTAGATATGATGTGCTAAAAGCAGACACGCCATGGACACAGAGCAAATAATAATAAACTAGTTTGCCTTAACAACTTCAAACTAAAACTGATTAAGAGAAAGCTCTTGTTCTTGACCGCATTATATTTCAAAGGCTAGAGTACACATTTCCTTTTCCATCAGGATCAAACCATAACAAAGAAACAATCAACAGACTTCAAACACTATCATTTTTGTCTAATCACCACTCATTTTAAAAGAAATCAACTCTCAACATCAAAGGGAAACACAACAGTATCCAGAAAAGCTACACAAGGGCAAGCTAAGCAAGATTTATAACAAGGATCCCATTATCCTTCCTTCTTTTATCATTTCCTTACCTATTAGTGTAACTAGGTGATAAGTCCTCAAAACAAAAGCTTTTCTTCACACAAACAAGATTCATGAACAACTTCTTCTCAATGATGGACCAAAAGACTCACACACATGCACAATCTTTAAACCCTTTCTTTTTATGCCCCTTTTTATCAGAGTAAACATATTCCATTGTTAGGTTAAGACAAAGCATGACAATTACCTCTTAATCCACCTATTAGACTAAATGATTTGATCATTTTTAGTAAACATAGGCTATCTTAAAAACTGCCCTGAAACCAGTTCACATTGACAATGTTGAAGACCTTTTTTTTTACTCAATCACAACACAACTACAACACTCCACAGGTTTTGCTCAGATATAGATTCAGCAAACTTTCATACTTATTAAAAGAAAAGCAATCAGACAAAAGAAAAGCCAAAGGAAACAACTTTTGGTTAGGTTTAAATCCTTTCCCCTCCCCAGAATCATTTTAAAGACCTTTATCTCAATGTATGCTAATGTGACCCAACATGCCAAGTTTTCAATCAAGCAGGTATGACTTAGGTGAAACAGTAGGGATCAGGCCAAACAAAAGCACTTAACTCCCTTGTAACCACCAACACCCTTAAGGCGAAGCAGATAACCAAGTAAAACAAGCAGAAATCCCACAAAAGGCACACAGTAAACCTTCACCCTTTTAGAACCAAACCTCATCACTAGGTAGGACAGACAAGATCAGACTAAACCTAAGGCATATCAACACTCCAACTTCCAAACAAATAACAGGATTAAGAAGGACAAGTAATGATCAGGCTAGGTCCAGTTCCTATTAGACTTTCAACTTTCCAAACAAGTACATGATCAGGTGAGACAATATTAACTAGACTGGGTTCAAGACTTCAAACTTCCAAACTAACACATGATCACATAGGACATACAATAACCAGACTAAAGTTCAACATAACAAGACTTGAACTTCCCAATTGATATATGATCACAAAGACACACAGGACAAACCATAACCAGACTAAAGTCTTTCACAACAGGACTTCAATTTCCAAACTGACACATAACCACATAAGACAAGAAATAATCAGACTAGGTCCAACATAACAAGACTTTAACTTCCCCAAGACAGACATATGATCAAGTAGGACAGACCATGATCAAACTAGGTTCAAGACTTCAAACTCCCAACTAACACATGATCAGGTAGGACACACAATAACCAGATCAGACAACTTACTTCAAACTGTCCTCTTGACCCCTTCCTTAATTGACCTCCAGACCAAGACATACCTCCAAGTGAACAATAACAAGAACATAAGGCAAATTAGTCATTCAAAGAGCCTGTGACTTCAAACTAACTCCCATGAACCAAGCTTATCACCTAGGACACATGGGACTAGACCACTCATAACTTTAACAGACCTATCTTGACCCTAATTCAAAACACAGGACTTTCATCAAGCTAACATGTTAACTCAAACTACATCCCTGACCCTCACATAGAGCATTTAATGGTGTTTAGACAATCATGATAGAACAGAAAGTCCAGAGAGTCCATATCAACAAACTTCTCAACTAAAAAACCATAGTCTAAACCACACTTAGAGACCCTTAGTCACAACTAAAACAAACAAGGGCACAAACAGGAAAGCTAGATGGAAGTCCAAGTCAAGCAAGTTCAAAAGCTTAGTGCTATAGTCTAAATTATATGTAAAAAATAGTCTAAATTATATGTAAAAAAAACAACTAGTCACAAGACATGAACAGAAATCCTGAATAAAAGATTGAGTCAAAACAACCTATCAACTTGAAACTACCCTCTAACCCCACATAAAGCCCCTTAAATAAGCATAATGCAGACAGAATATATAAAGGAATCACCACATGCATATTAGGTTCGAGCTTTGTCCTAAACCACAAACAATCATATTAACACAAGCATAGTATGGACATAAACTGAATGAAATGTAATAGACCAGCACATTAACTCAAACTTCGATCCTAAACCACACACAATCACCTTGACTAAGTATAATGTAGACAGGATCTAAGTATAAAAGCAATAAACTGAAACACTAACTTAAACTTTATCATAAAACCACACATAATCTTATTAATTAAACATAACATAAGCAGAATCTAAGTATGAGAGATTTGAACTAAAATACTAACTTAAACCACACATAATCTTATTAACTAAACATAACATGAATCTAAATAATAAAGCAATAAACTAAAAGGTATTTACCTTTTGTGAGTGCAACCGAGGTCAAGCAATGGATTTGGAGGCTTTTATGCTCCAATGCCAAACTCAGGCCACCAAACACCACACAAACAAATGAAAAACAAATTTTAGAACTAGAAAACTAAAACCCTTAGGTTTAAAACTAAAATTTTTACTTATGGAACACTTAAGACTAAAAAAAATAGTAATTTTTAGCCTCTTTTTGGTTTTCAACCTCTTTTTTTCGAACAAATGAGGGTTTCTATTTATTGAAACCCCAGGAAGCTTCTCAAATCACACACTACTGATGTGAGACTTGTGGAATTACATAAGTCTCACTCACAAATCCAACAACAGTCCAGATTCAAGATTAAAAAAAAAATAAAGCAATCAATGGTCTACAAGCTTCAATACTAACACTAATGGAGAAAATACATATAAAATGGTTGGGGGGGGGGGGAGGGTGTACCTTTAAGGGTCTGTTTGGCTGTGTTTTTTTTTTTGGTGAGAGAAGGATGAAGCTATTAATTCTTCGTCCTCTCCTTCACATTACATGCTCCAAATGATGGGACAAGACTGAAAGGCGGGTGGTGGAGGAACAGTGGGGCGGCGCTAGGGCTTTACCCCTAGCCGTCTCCCCCTCTTCTCCTTTGCAAACAGACCCCTAGGGTCTTTGTAAAATGACGGACGAGAGGAGTATTAATCCCTCTCTTTTAATTGATAATGGACCGGGTCCAGATCCATATTGGACTGGGCCTGGTCCTTTTATTTTAAAGAGCTGGGCCTGGTCCTTTTCATTATACACACACACACACACACCCACACCCACATCATATATATTAGTATATGGATGGTGTATATATACATATGTACGGAGGGTCAGGAAAAAATAAAAATAAAAAATTATTAGTCCATTATGAATTAATTAATTTAAAACATGACTCATAAATAAATAAATAAAATGCAGATACTAGTTTTGAATTAATTATTCAGATGAAAGAAAATCAATCAATTACGCAAACGCACACAGAACCAAGATTTAAAGGGTAAAATGGTTAATTCTTTTAATTACTCAAAGTGCCTTGGACAATATAATGGAATAAAATTACCCATTAATCTAAATTTCCTTGATCTAATTAATTAAGCAAATAATTATCCAAAAAGGTTTTTTTGCCCTTTGATTAATTTCAATAAAAATATTCCTTGAATATCATTAATTTCCACAAAATTTAAAATACCCTGGAGATTTCTTTATCAATCTAAAAAGGTGAAATATTATCCCAAATAATTTCATAAAAAATTACCTAGACCTTTTAAGGAGCACAGCTGATTTTATGTATTGTCCAAGGACTCCAAGTGCTTAAAATAAATTGTGGGAGGTCAAAAATTGGGTGTCAACACCTGTAAGCATCCTAATCTGTGAGTCCTGTTTGCTTTTAATATAACTGCTGAGTGTTTGAGAATGTTTTGTAGTATTAGATCCTAGTTACATGTTACTTATGAGCCTGAAAGAGACATGTTGGTCTGAGTCTAAGAGAAGCTGAGGAGTATCATTTGTCCCTTTTTAGCTTATACATATTATTTCCTATTGTGGTTGAGTGGTATGATAGATGTTCTGTGACTCTGTGGTGCATTTGATTACAAATCATTCACTTAAAATAAGGAGTTTGATGCTGTCACATAGTATTTGAATGAAAGTAAGGTTTATTATTTGACTAAGTGATTAGGATAATGGCATAATAGGAAAATTTAACATCTGGTTGGTTTAAGAGTGGTCACAACATGTTTGCAAGGTTCATCATCTTGTCTCAATACTCACTTGATTTTAAAGATGTTCAGTTAATGTTTTGGAGTCCCTGCCTTGTTAAAAACTAGTTTTATCTGATGTTTGATTCAGTTTGGATCATGTACAGTCACTATGTTCCTTGTTTGACTCTAGCTTTATGCTTTGCATGGTCCACTCAACAATTTGAAAGCTAATGAATATGCAATGTCTCCTTTTTCTTTTTTTTTTGGGTTGAGTTCTGTTTCAAAAAGGTTTTTAGAGACCAATAAAGAGCTAGGCTTAAAACCAAGTCCATTTTACACTTTCCTTTTATTTGAGACACTACCTAAAAGTGAAGCACTCAAGCTTAACTTACTTGGTCAGTTCTTTGTTGGGATCTTCTGCCTGGTTTGCATTTTTTTTTTTTTGTTAAAAATGAGTTAAACACATCTTAGCTAAGTTGTGATCTATTTGGATTCCGAATTTGCGCTTAGATTCTTGGTTGCTCTTTTGTGTTAGGAGTCTCTATTTAGGAGAAGTGCTTAATTTGTAGTTGGTCTATTGGATTTTTAAAAATGGAACGTTTTGAGTAATTTAAGAACTGTCAAACCCTTTTTTTTTTTGTAAGACTTATTTGTTGTGTTGATATTAACTTAGTCCAACCTAAGTAAATGATAATCTGATAGGTGTCTTGCTTAATCACTTTGTTTTGGCTTAAATAGTTTCACCTTTTCACTAAGATTAAAATAAACACCTATCCTTTATGAAATATTGGTTTTAAACTATGCTTTACTAATTCACCACAAAGATAACTAAAAGTAGATATCTGGGCAGTTCATCTAAGTACATTAAGGTCTGTTAAGTGAATGTAGCAGTCTTATTACTTTCTCATGTTATTAATTGTAAGTTTGGTTCAAAATTTTGTTTCTTTTGGATATAAGCTAATTCTGGAATGTCACACCCCAATTCTGATAGGGCATCATGGGCACCCAACTCTTACTTAGAGCTGAGCGAACCCTCTGGCATTCACATAATGAAACTGGACATATAAAAAAAAAATCGGAACTATAATAAGGTACTTTCCGTCAAACCATAGAAATTCGCGAACGATACTCAATTAATCAAAAACCAAGTAAGTCAAGCTGACATATCGGCCTCCATGGTCACTTTACTCAATGCATGACATCTTAGCATACAAACCACAGGACACTGTTAAAAAGTCTCTAAGAGTAAACACTTGAATCATATGAGTCCGGACAGGGCCCCAACATACCCGTACACGCACATGATAACCATAATGACTCGGCACTGCTCCAGGAAGAAAATGGAGTTTGTCAATCCCAGCTGATAGCCAACCATCCTAGCTGAATACTTTTACCTGCAAAACAATCTGGGACTGTGTGGCATGAACACAGCGACTCCAGGCAAAGGGACGTCAGTACGAACAATGTACCAACTAGGTAAGGCATAAGAACATCAAGTACAAATGGATCATGAAAACCAGTATCAATAATTGAATGCATCTGTGGCTAACATCTGAGAATAACTGGTAACTCTATATGACTGAAATTGACTCTATGGCGTATGATAGGCATAGATTATAATATACTGATAGTGCTGTGGAACGTACAACCCGATCCATATATAATATAATAATGTCGAGGAACGTACAACCCGATCCATATATAATATAATAATGCCGAGGAACGTACGGCCCGATCCATATATAATATAATAATCATATATATACCGTATCCGGCCCTCTAGTGAGGGACTCGGTGAATAATGCAATGAAACTGTGCACGAATACATACCCTGCCCGGGACTCGGTGAAATGATGTAATAACGTTATGCACGAATAGAATATCAGGAGCAACCATATACAAATCAAATCATCATCTGGGACTTAATAGAATAATTAGAATGAACCAACACTTGAGAATAAAAGACAACTGTCATGTCAAGTACAGCTGAGAACTACAATTCATTGGAGTCATGTATGTTCATCGTTCGCTCGTTTATGTAATTCATGCCAAAAAGAAAGAAGGGATAGCCTTAACATACCTGACAATCTACCTAATCACCCAATGTCCACTCCTCAAGTCTGTATGTCTACAATCATGACTATTTACACCATTTACTATCTAATTTGTATACGA
>NC_081347.1:15100036-15182898 GCF_029784015.1 Lycium ferocissimum
AAGTAAGAAAAATTGACAATGAGACAATAGTATGGCCCTGGCTACTGCTAGAATGAAAGAAGATGTCCAAACCACTAAGGAGGTCAATGAAAAGATGAAAGAAGCTGAAACTCTCCTAGCTTATGTTGAGGAACAAATTAAGCAACACCCTGCCAATTGGGTAAAATGGGGAAAGACACCTGAAGCACCACTTGGGAGTTATATCCCACTCAGTCAATAAGAAGGGCTTGACCTCATACCTTATGGAGATGACGAACTACTTATCCCCAATTTGAAAGTCTATGGAGAACCACGCGAATCTCAGCTCGAGAAACCTCCAATTTCATGCACAATTGTTCTCAAGGGCATAAGGTCGCACAATTGGGGCACGCCGGTAGAAATGTCCAAACAACAACTCTTAGAGACTTTGGTGAGTTTTGGAGTGTACGCACAAAGCCCAAATTTGTTGCCGTCGTGTGCTCCTTATATGATTTACGTAAAAGTGCCTCTACTGCTGAAGTCAGTCGGGTTATACAACCAATGAGTGTGGAGCGTTGAAAGGAAGCTGATCCAATGGATTGACCAAGGGAGAATTATCCAACTATGGGGGGGCCACTCTTTCCTGACCCATGACCAAGGGAAAAACATCCAGAAAAGATATCGAGGGTTAGGTTCTGTGTAAGCGACTTCTCCAAATTCGAGGAGTCTTATGTCAGGATTCACTCCCTACTGTGTAGTGTGAAGAAGATAAGAGCAGTGCTACAAACCTATCAAGTTCGCCTAGGACCTCCAAGAGAAAGGGTTTGCGTATTTCACCATGGTCGCCCTGGCCATGACATTGAAGAATGTGTGGATTTCAAGATGAAATTAGAACGCCTCGTGAATGAGGGCCATGTTTGGATTGTCACAGGAAGACAAGGATAGAAGATAAAGATGAGAAGATAATGGAAAGTTTCCTAGCATTGGTTGGGTAGAAAAATCTAAGATTCCTTTACTGCTTTCAATTAAGAGGAATATCCCTTTCCCTTTTATGTAAATGGAACCATGCAGACCTGATGTCCCGTTGGGGATACGTGGGAAGCCTACGTAAGGCCTAGTCAGGGTAGAAAACTAAGTTTTGGGTAGCATAGGAAAAAACCTTAGTCAGGGTAGAAAACTAAATTTTGGGTAGCATAGGAAAAACCTTTTCTGTGCTCCTGAACTACGGATGGACCTGATTTCCCTTTGGTGGGATACGTAGCCAGTCTATTTAAGACTCGGTCCTTTTATAATAAAAATTAAAAATCCCTCTTAGTACAGGATGGGTAGAAGAAAATCAACCATGAAGACCATTTACCTAAGACCTTGGTTCTTGCATAGTAGAATATTGATACGCTCAAATTACACCTTTTAATAGCGTAAAGTGGAAGATGTCAAATATAGCAACCCAACGAGGTTGGGATCGAATCCCACAGGGAATATGGTGAGAAAAGGTTACTAAAATCGTAGAATGCTTAATTTAGGTCTAATGTCTTCATCCGATGATTTTGGTAAAAGTTGGTTGTTTATGACTAATGGCTAACTAATTTCTTTGGATTGTAATTTATGGTAAAAGAAACCAAGGTTATATCCCCTTTAGATAAAGTGTATGATCATGGGTAATGATCTTGATATACTTCTAATGGATCGCTATCTGAATGCACTTAACCTCTGTATGAATCTCTACTATTTTCCAATAAATAAAGATTATTTCTTTTTATGATTTTTCCAAATATAAGAAAGTGGATATTGAAGAATGGTCAATTATGCCAAGTAAGCTCTTCTTTTTCCTAAGTGAATTTATTAAACAAAGTGTAAAGCTTTGAGTTCTTGTTATTTATTCATACCAAACCCTAATTATTTTCCCAAAGAAATCAAGATTTATGGCTTTAATCAATGTTTGTAATAATTAATTATGAATGAAGAATGAAGAATAAATAAAACCTAATAATCCATTATGTGTATATCAATCACAAAACCCAATCACAAAACACCCATCATTGGGTTCACAACCCTAGTAAGGAAATTTAGCTACTCATGGCAAAGAACAAGAAACAAGAAATTGAAGAATTCATAATTGCTTACTTTTGATGAAAAGAGGAATTGATAATAAATTGATGTTTTGAATCTCCAAAGTCAAGAGAGTATTTAATGTTCTAAGCCAAAAGTCAAGAAAATAATAACTGGTCCGAAATAAAACCCTACATTGGGCTGTTTATAGGTTTTGAAACATAAAAGTTACAAAATTACACTTTGGTCCCCGATGACATAAAATACGGTCTGTATTTCAGATTACGGACCGTAAACTAGTTTACGCCTTGGTCTTCCTTCAAAACCTGGGTAACTGCAACATCATAGATTACGGACCGTATTTTGATTTACGGTCTGTATTATTCTTGGTCGTATCACATCTTGTAAAATCTCAACTTTCTGCCAAGTGTAATGTTAAATACACTTTGAAATACGGACCGTAAAGTGGAATGCGGTCCGTAAAATTTGTTCGTATTTTGACATCTTCTCAGCATGCCTTTCTGTTTCAGCTTATCTTTAATTACGCCCAAGGAATACGGCCCGTATTTGAGAATACGACCAATATTTTGTCATCAAGGCCAAATTCTGCACTTCAACAATTTTCATCCCAAAATTGCTCCATTACCTGAAAAACACTAAAAACACATTAAATTGCCACTAACTTGCTTAAAAACAAGCAAAACTTCTCGTAAAAAAGCCTTAGATGTGCTATAATTTCCCAAAGACATCAACACCCCCAACTTAAAGTCTTTGCTTGTCCTCAGGCAAGTCATACAACACAACGACTCGATCTAACATTTAGATATAACAAAGTACTAATGGCTACAATGGTTCTAACTTCGAACTACGGGCATGCATGTTTATCACAAATAACCATCTCAACTCTTAAAATCAGGACACGACTCATACTCAGGACACTACAACTCACAGTGAAGTTTCAATCCATGTCATAACATTACCAGAAGCATCAATATAGACACAAACATTGCTTTTTTCGGGAATGCTCATAATTTCATCTGAATGCCCTCACATAGACCAAAAAATGTCCCTCACACATATGTACAACACAATAGGGACTAAGACAAAAGAGAAGAGAAGCCACTCACTCTCACAAAGAAATTCACAGATTGCACTTACACATACCATAGGCTTGCCCGCGTTTTTAACATTCTCATCTTTGGACATCTTAGTTATGATCACTCTAGGACTTTGTAGGGTTGTAATGTAGGCTTCAAGACAGGTAGGATACACATTTGGTCAATAGAGGCTCACCCTCCTCGAACACTACACTTATTTTTTTTCCTATTTTATTCAGCCTTCTTACTTCGCTTCTTTACTTTATCCTGTAGGGTCAGTGTGACTTTATTGGACTAGCACTAATAACTTCTTCTTCTTTTTTTTTCTTCAGATTTTCCAGATTTTCTCTTTTCTTTTTTCTTTTTTTCTCTTTTTCTTTTTATATACTATGCTTATCAACACCGAACCCTACACCATATAACTTCGCTTCCACCCTCAACTTAGGCTTTCAGCCTCATTCTCCACAGAGTTCACCCAACAACCCCCAACTGATTCATTTTTCACATTCCTAATGTCACGGAGGGATTTTGGTGCAAATTGGGATTATTCAAAGAAAGGGTAAGGCTCGTTAACAGCTAGTCAAAGAAAATAGGTCACATAGGCTCAAAATGGGTAACTAGGGATCATTGCTCATTTATGTATGGACAAAAGCGTTTAGAAAGGGTTTTCAATTACACAAAGACGGCCTAGAATCATTCACAACCAATACATCCTTAGAATACAAACACGACCACTCGGGCAAGTTCTAGAGTGCAAGCACAATAAGTGAACGAAACGAGAACTCACAACACACAATGGAAACGGAATTCAGCACAACGTCCCGAGAAATCATTCATCGTACTTAATACTCTCATAATTATCATGTCATGAAAACAACCAATCACGTCAATTTATAGTTATTCCTAAGTATTCATCAAAAAATTGAGGGGTTCCATTTTTTTCTGTTTTTTTTTTCATAAAACATCTTTCCTAATAAAAAAATTAACATTTCGTAAGTTACTAAAGTACTACCATATAAGTCAAAATTACTCTATTCTACCTAAACAACCTAAACATGCCAGTTTTGACAACAAACACCCCTCAGGAAAAGAACTCTGGCAAAGAAAAGCTGAGGGGGCTTCCTAAACACATATTTATACTCCCACCCCCAACAGAAAAATCAAGCACTGTCCTCGGTGCGACAATTATAAGATCAAGAAAAGGGAGTTGCACCTGGGCGCCCTAGGCGCTGTGCGCATCTCAAGACTGGCCTGCTCATCAGGCGGCCTACTACTAGACTTGCCTGATCGTCTCTGTGGCTCAACTAAGGAATTATGGACTGCCCTCTATATCAGCTCTTCCTTCGCCTTCTTCAATCTCTTGGCCAGCTTCTTGGGGTCCTCAGATGTCTCACGGGCCCTCTTGCCTTTGTCTCGCATAAGAGACGAAGCATCCTCCTCCTCTTCCTTAGACTCCATCAGATCCAACACTGGAATCATACTTGGAAAAGTGAAACGTGGTGCTGGAACTAGTGCGGCTACTGTACCTTGAGCTTTAAGCCCCTCAAGCTCCTTCTTCAGATTCTCCAACTCACTCCTCAAAGAAATAGACTCCCCACTGGGTGCGGTCAGCTCTTGAGTCACCAATTTAGACTCAAATCGATCTAGTCTAGCCTGATATACCTCGTGCTTCTTCTGGAACTCCTCATGGATCTCTGTAGTAGCCTCCGTAATTAATGTCTCAACTACCTTCACCTCCTTTGGTTTGAACTATTACAGGATTCTCCCTATCTGTCTTTCGGCCTTCACTACCTTGAATGCAATCTGACTATAATTATCATGGTGAAAATTTAGCAACTTCAAATCTAGATCTTCAAAGCTCGGGATATACCGCAGCGGCAGCACCCGAGGAGGACCATCCGTGGTAGCCGTACCACGGGTTGTCCCTACCGTAGGTTTGTGCTTACCATCTCAGCCCTAGCATCGGTGCTCGTAGCAACACTCTCTAGGACACCCAGAGTGGCAAAGAAGAAGGCTCGCAGCGCAAAGAGTATCAATAAGTGGGCTCGACCGGATCGGGGCCCAAAGCACGGTTCTGACTCAACTCGAACTGAGTGTCATCGTTATCACCGAACTACTCTGCCTCATTATCACCCTTGACCGGAGCCTTTTCTTCCTCCAATCTCCTACATGGACAGCTTTGGTGGTGTTGCCCCATTCTGGAAGCTCAAATATCTTCGCCTTTTTACACAACTCCGTGATAAGACACGGGAATACCATGGATTGCTTGGGCTTATGTGCCCTCACATGCAGCTCCTCAACAATTAGCTCCCCAATATCCATCGGATACTTTGACATAAAAGAGGCAATAGTAACTGCCTGACTAGTCGAAAGGGTGTTGTTATCCAAGGTTGGAGTGATCCGGTACCTAAGCAACGTTCACCAAAACATGGCTTCCGTCGTTAAACAACTTTTAGTAATTTTCACTCTCCCATCATCTGTCCATTTCTGCTTGCTTGACTGAGATGTAATTGTTGCTGTAGTCCATTCACTCATAGACTTCTTATCTTTCCTTGTTCTCTTATCTAGAAAGATGCTCAAGTCGGTAGGCGCAACATAATCATTGCCAAATAAAACTCTGTTGATGGCCTTAGAGGAAATATCAACCTTGGAGTTCCGGATGATGACAATCTCCAACATAGGAATTTCATTCCAAGCACAATTTGATCCTTTTAGATCATTCAACACAGCCCCATATGCAAAGATAAAGCTCCCTCACCACGTGCGAACAATACTTTCCTGGCTCGTGAGTGAAAATACCCAATTGATACATCCTGCCGGTCTCATAAATCTGTGGATATTCCGAAACACCCTCAAAAATCAACCGCCGCACCTCAAATATATTTCTCTACGGCTTGCCCTTACTTTCCTTTCCGGCCATCCATTGGTCATATAACTCCTTAGAACCTTTGACCGAGAACCTGAGTTTTTCTTCCTCCAAACGTTTGGTCCGGATGGCTAATTTTTGACCCTCTGGTGTGGTATCGTAATCCCGAGCTCCCCGACTAGAACGTGGCTCCCAGGCACTCTCTTGCCAAGCCTGCTGGGACGCCCCCGCATGCCGCGTTCGATCAAATCCCCCTCTTAAGACTAGAGGCTTCGGTACACGACCCGGACGGGGTGTCACGGTTGGGGGCATAGATGTGCCTTGAGCGGGGGCCCCTCTGACCTTCGGAGGACGTATAAACTATGTGTACTCGGACCCTAAGTTTTCTCCTTCAGAATTGGAGGGTTCATCCATTAATTTAAAGTCCGAGCGCACTTGCTTTGCTTTGCTTTGCCCTTGCGGTGAGGCCCCGCTTTCCTTGTAGCATTTCTTTTCTGACCCATTCCTGTAAATGACACATCCTATTAGTTACTATGAAACAACTAAACAAAAGCAAAAACAAAAGAACTGCACACAAAAACTATGTTTTGTATGTGACCGTAAAGTTAAAATACGAACCGTAAAGCAAAATACGGTCCGTAACTCATGTCGTATTGTGCCATATTTTATTTTTGACTTCACTGCTTGTGGATTTTCAATATAACAACTAAATTCGGGCCGTAAAGTGAAATACGGTCTGTATCCTGAGTTCATATTGCGCTTCATACAGTCACAGAAACAAACTTTGTTTTGGCTATTCAAGAAAACATCAATCGCCTTAATTATCATGGTTTCACATTGTTTATGGGGTTGGGTTACTCAGAATTCACCCAATTTCATACCAAATTCTTTTTAATTACTCATGGTTCATGCTATTGGTGGGCATAACAAAACTTGAAGTTTGAAATTCAAGGTTTGGAATGCCCTCCAACCTATTTGGATCCTAGTAACAAACTTCCCATGAGAATTACAATCTTATAACATCATTACCCCAATACAAGATCATTAACCAAGACAAATTTCACAAAACCCTAGTGTAATCAACACCCAAAACTATTTCATACCCAAATTGAGTAAATTAAGAGTGGAGAGTGTCAATAATACCTGTAATGAGGAATACTAGATGACAACCTTGAAGAACTTTGAGAGAAAATCAACAAGAGGCAGTTAAAACTAGGGCAGAGAGATTACGGCTTTGGTTTGGTGAAAATGATGAATTTGAGATTGTACAATGGTGTATTTATGGAGATGGGAGTGGAAGATGATGGGTTTGGTTGTGGGAGGTCGTGGGTTTTACGAATGAGGAGTGGCAGTTATGTTTGAAGTGATGGGAATATGAAAAGAGGCGGTATTTATTCTCTCTCTCTGCCCGTGCTTTTAAGTGACTGCACATTATTTTTTTTTCAATCCATAAATACGGTCCGTAAAGTGACATACGGCCTGTATTTAATGATGTTTGTTTAGACAATGCACTGTGTTGTGTCATGAAGGATTACGACCAGGTTTACGGGCCATATTTTGAAATACGGTCCATATTCCATGGTCGTAATTTTTCATGTTACAACACAGTGCTACTGTTTTGTGACATTATTAAATATGCGTTGTTTTACGCCCCATATTGTGAAATACGGTCCGTAAATCCAAGGCATATTTTGCAATATTGCAAAACAGTCTATCTGATGCTTAACTTACCTGTTATCCAACAAAGTTTTCTGTAATATAGTCCTGCACCAAAACAAACATTACCCTATATGCTCTTTTTTTTTTTTTTTTTTTTTTTGTAAGAACAAAAGAAAATAAACATTACAGTTGGGTTGCCTCCCAAGAAGCGATTAATTTAACGTCGCAACACGACGGTGGTACCAATTTACTCCTGGTCGGCATGCACCGGGTCAGCATTCATTTCAAGGTGCTTCAACCGGTATCGATCAACAATTTGATGCCCATCAACCATTCCATGATAGTGCTTCACCCTCTGTCTATTTACCTTAAACGTCCAAGTTCCATCTTCGGACTTCAGTTCAATCGGCCCATGGGATGAAACACCTACCACCTCAAACGGACCAGATTACCTTGATTTTAGCTTGCCTGGTAGCAACTTCAACCGAGAGTTAAACAGCAAGATCGGACCACCCTTGTAGAATTCTCGCTTCAGGATTTTCTTATCATGATACCGCTTCATCCTCTCTTTATAAAGTGCTGCACTTTCATACGCCTGGTACCGGAATTCATCCATTTCATTGAGTTGAAACAACCTGAGCTTGGTCGCCTCTTCCTAATCCATGTTCAATTTCTTCAAAGCCCACATAGCCTTATGTTCAAGTTCAACCGGCAGGTGACAAGCCTTGCTGAAAATGATCTTAAAGAGTGAAGTCCCGATCAGAGTCTTAAAAGCAGTCTGGTAAGCCCATAGAGCATCATCAAGCTTGCAGGCCCAATTAGTTCTATTTTCATTCATCGTTTTAGCTAGAATACTCTTGATCTCCCGATTGGAGACTTTAACTTGCCCACTTGTCTGAGGATGATAGGGTGTTAGGACCCTATGTTTCACGCCATACTTCTCCATCAATCCCGCGAAGGCTCTATTGCAAAAGTGGGAACCACCATCACTGATTATAGCCCTCGGAGTACCAAATCGACTAAATATGTTTTTCTTTAGGAACCCAATGACACTCTTGGTCTCATTGTTAGGTAAAGCCACCGCTTCTACCCATTTTGACACATAGTCCACAGCAACCAAGATATACTTCATGCCTCCAGAGCTCACAAAGGATCCCATAAAATCAATCCCCTAGACATCAAACACCTCTACTTCCATCACAAAGTTCATAGGCATCTCTTGCCTTCAGCCTATACTCCCTTGCCTCTGACACTGATCACAAGACCGCACTAATAGATTTGCATCATAAAAGATAGTCGGCCAGTAGTAGCCGCATTCAAGAACTTTAGCAGCAGTCCGGTTACCACTATGATGACCCTCAACTAGAGAGTTATGACATGCCTTTAGAATCGCCATCACTTCACTTTTGGGAACACAATGCCGAATGATGTTATCAGCGCATGTTCTGAACAACTATGGCTAGTCTCAATAGTACTGACGAGAATCCCATAAGAACTTCTTCTTTTGGTATGCCTTGATTTCCTCTGGAATTATGCATGTTACCAAATAGTTGGCAATGTCTGCATACCATGGTGCCACCTCCATTGACATAGCCAACACCCTCTCATCTGGAAATGCATCATCGATATCTAGCTCATCCGAAGGTCTCTCGGCTTCTTCAAGCTGAGAAAGATGTTCAGCAACCTGATTCTCAGTTCCCTTGCAATCCTTTACCTCGAAGTCAAACTCTTGCAACAACAACACCTATCGGATCAATCGGGGCTTAGCTTTCTTCTTTGCCATCAGGTATCTCAATGCGGCATGATCAGTGTATACCATGATTTTGGACCCCAACAGATAGGCCCGAAACTTCTCAAAAGCAAAAACTATTGCAAGCAGATCTTGATCCGTCACTGTGTAATTCATCGAAGCAACATTCAATGTGTTGCTTGCATAATAGATCGGGTGCATGATTTTATTATGTCTCTAGCCAAGCACAACACCAATAGTAAAACCATTTGCATCACACATCAATTCGAACAGTAGAGACCAGTTGGGAGAAATAATAATAGGGGCGGTGATCAACCTGTGCTTCAATTCATCGAACGCCTTTCGGCACTTCTCGTCAACTTCGAACTTAGCCTCTTTTTCAAGAAGCTTACACATCGGGTTGGCGATTTTTAAGAAATCTTTGATGGAATGCCTATAGAAACCGACGTGTCCAAAAAAACTCCGGACACCCTTAACTGAGATAGGCGGAGGAAGCTTCGAAATCACATCAATCTTTGCTTGACGACCTTAATCCCTTTTTCAGAGATTTTATGCCCGAGGACGATCCCTTCCTTCACCATGAAGTGGTACTTCTTCCAATTCAGCACCTGATTAGTCTCCTCTCAGCGTTTAAGCAGTTGACCTAGATGGCCAAGACAGTCCTTAAAAGAATCACCAATAACCGAGAAATCATCCATAAAGACCTCGAGAAAGTCTTCCACCATATCAGAGAATATCGACATCATACACCGCTGAAAAGTAACCGGTACATTGCAAAGACCAAAAGGCATTCTGCTGAAAGCAAATCTCCCATACGGACAAGTAAAAGTCGTCTTCTCTTGATCTTCCAGGGTCATGTTGATCTGATTGTAGCCCGAATACCATCAAGGAAGCAATAATAAGATCGCACCTCTAGCCGATCAAGCATTTGATCAATAAAAGGTATAAGGAAGTGATTCTTGCAAGTGGCAGTGTTAAGCTTGCAATAGTCTATGCAAACTCTCCATCCAGTTACAGTCCTCGTTGGAATCAGCTCATTCTTTGCATTGGGCACCATTGTGATGCGGCTTTTTCTAACACACGTTGATCGGGCTCGCTCATTTATCGTCGCAATCGGATAAACCACTCAAGCATCTAACCATTTGATGATGTCTTTCTGGACGACTTCTTGCATGTTCTCATTCAGTCTCCTTTGATACTCCACACTCGGCTTGCTATCCTCCTTCAACTGGATTTTATGTTCACAGATCCCAGAAGGAATTCCCTGAATGTCTGCTATGAACCCAACCCAACAAGTGAATTAATAGTCTCCACATAACCCTCTATGTCTTCAGCATCAAAATTTACAAGAATACCAGCAAGAGCTTCTCCCAAATTTCTTTTTCCATTTTGAACTCCACCCTTTCATCAACAACATCAAAAGAATCAATCATCGAAATGCTCTCATAAGCACTTGGTAACTTCATCCCCTTGCTTTCCTAAAAAGTAACTTCCTCATCATTGAGTCAGAACTTGATTTCATTCTTCTCTGAATCCATCAGAGCCCTTCCCATAGCAAGGAAAGGTCTCCCCAGAATAATAGAAATGTCCCGATCAACAGCATAGTCAAGAATCACAAAATCAGCAGGCAACATAAATTTACCAACCCGTACAAGAATGTCATCAACCACGCCAAATGGCTTCTTAATAGATCTATCAGCCATCTGTAACCTCATAGTAGTCGGCCCGGCATCCCCAAACCTGATTGCTTGTAGATAGCAAGTGGCATCAAATTTATACTCGCCCCATTATCACACAGAGCACGAGCAAAATCATGGTGCCCCACAGAATAAGGAATGGTGAATGCCCCCGGATCTCTCTTTTTCTGGATGGTAGTTGTTAAAATGATGGAACTCACAGTGTGAGTCAAACTCACGGTTTCATGTTGCACCATCTTCTTCTTGGTCAAGAGGTCCTTCAAGTACTTAGCAAAATCGGGCATCTCTTTGACAGCTTCTAAGAAGGGAAAATTCAGAGATAATTGCTTTAGCTGATCATAAAAATTTTCGAACTTAGCATCTTCTTTCTTCTTTACCAACCTCTGAGGAAAGGGAGATTTAGATTTGAAAAGCTGCGTCAAAGGGCGGAGAGCCCCTTTCACAGTTTGCTTGCTTTTGTCATCAGCCTCCTTTGAAATTTCTGGAATATCAATAACTTTCTCGTCATTAGGATTCTCATCAACAATAATTGGTGCTTCAAACAGCACCTTTTCCTCATCATCTATCGGCTCGAGCTCAACAACTTTTTTTTCAGCACCTTGGAGTATTTTACACTCCAAGTACTAATGGCAAACACACGGTCTACACCGCCGCCCCCATTCTTCGGATTTGGAATAGTGTCACTAGGAAGTTCTCCCTTTTTAGGAGGGTGCTGCTCTATAGAAATATCACGCATCTGTGACTCGAGATTCTGAATAGCCGCTGTATGGAAACCCACTGTCTCTGTTAGCCTAGATAATGTCCTTTTAGACTTGGATTGATTTTGTTATATCCCGTATTTTTATACGACGGATTATTCATAAGCTAATCGACATAAGTCCAAGGACAAGATTATTTATGGATATGAGACAAGGACTTTTAATCCCCGATTTTTATTAATGCACGAATTGCTTATAAATTTTAATTGGTATAGAAATATTAATGGAGATTAGGGATTAATTAACCATGATTAGATTATTAAGTGGGGATTAGGAATTATTTTAATATTAAATTAGTCATTAGTGGGATTAATGGACCCTACTATAGCATGGCCAAATCTGATTGGCCCATGCTATAAGTGGGACATGTGTCACTCTATGAGGTAGCATATATAATGCTTAATTGATGACTAAGGCCAGCCACTTCATCCATTTCACTTTCAACAATTTTGTGAACTCTAGAGAGAGAGAGAGGTTCGGCCATGGCTGAGCTGAACTTGAGCTCTTAGTTGCTGGTCCAAAAATAATCTTTCTAAGGTATTTCAACCAATTGAAGGTGGTTAATAACATGGAATTGATCATTGGAGGCAGCAAGGATATTTATAATTAAGTTCACTAACTTCAGCCACATTAAGGAGCCAAGTTGTTAAGGTAAGGTTTAATCTTCTTTTACATGTTTTTAGGGATGGTTTGGACGTGTTGTAATTTGTAGACATGAATTGAATCCATGGAATTATGTATGTTGATGTTGAAACCGTGTAGGGGTCATTTAGTGGAAATTGGTGAATTGATTTTTAGTAACTTTGGTTGTTGTTGTCATGGATTATGTGATGAGAATGAAGGAACTAAGTGATTAAAGTTGAAGTTGAATTGGTTTTGTGGGATGTTGTAAGGATTATTATGATATTAATGTAGTTTTCATGCCTATGAATAAGTGATGTAATTGTCGTGTGGCTGCTGGTATATTTCATTAAATTAGATGAAAAGATTGTATGAAATAACGTATAAGAAGCGTATGTGGTTTGCTTGGTGTATTCGTAGGTGTTCGTAAGGTTATCGGGCATCTTTACGTTATTAGTTAGGGGCTGTTTTGATATGTTGTTGTTGTTCTTGTTGAGCTTGGAATATTAAGTATGACTAAGGTTATACATTATGTTATTATATTGGTTGGGCTGTTATGGGGTTGTTTAGATGAAAATATTACGACTATGGATCATTAAGAATAACTTGAATATGTCATAGTCGTATATGGATTATTATCGAATGTTGTAAATGTGGGCTGTTTGGAATGTCGTGCGGGCTGTTCGGGGTGTCCTCGAATCTTGTCTTGGTTAGTCTCGATATAGTACTTGAACGTGTGGTTATTTATGTTGGCTTGGTTGTTATGTAGTTGGTTTGCATATAAGGGAAACGTCGTCTAATTTTCTAGAAAGGAACTATTAACGTTGGAATACGTTTTGAACCTTCCCGTAGCTTAACCAAATTCTTGACGTCTTAATATAGGTTGAGACACTTTGGGCAGTGTATACGTATTGTGTTACGGATAAGCGCTAAAGGTATGTAAAGCTATCCTTTCTTTCTTTTGGCATGTCTTAGATGTAAGTGATGTACGATATGAGCTTTGGGGTAATTCCATTCATAAGTTCCGAGTGTGATTCATGATTCTTATTCACTTCTTGATGTTAAAACTCTTAAAGTAGTTGAGCTACTGCCCTCGAGTCTTATATACCTTGGATAGTAGTTGATATGTAAAAGTTCCTATTCTTAAAGACTCTACAGTGACTAATGTCCTTGACTTTCATAAGGCATTTCGCATTATCTTGATACATGTCTATGATTCACGAGGCTCATTTGATATAGTTCATAGTGACATTCAAAGAATACTTAACATGACTATCGCCTTGATACTCGAGTGTTGGTTAGTCTACTTATCTATTGAGTCTCAGATGGTGATTTAATTGCATATGGTTACTCACTACTCTGCTCGTGCATACTGTTATTACATCTTTCACCGAGTCCCGGGCCGGGTATGTTATCACGCACAGTTTTACTACATTATTCACCGAGTCCCTCACTAGAAGGCCGGGTACGTTATATGATGAGATGATGATATGATGATACGATGATATGATTATGGCACCGAGTCCCATAATGGGCCGGGTACGGTATACGTGTACACGACTTCATTCACCGAGTCCCATAATGGGCCGGGTACGGTATATGATAATGATATGCATGACTTGCTTTATAAGGCACAGGTACAGTGATTTCTTGATTATCATACTTGTCTCCTGGAATCTTTACTTCAGTTATGATCTTTCTTATTGTATTTCATGCTTTATATACTCAGTACATATCTCGTACTGACCCCCTTTCTTTGGGGGGCTGCGTTTCATGCCCGCAGGTACAGATGCTCGTCTTGGTGACCCTTCAGCTTAGGATTTCTACTCAGCTGTCTTGGAGTGCTCCGTTGTTCCGGAGTCTAGACTTTTGACACAGATCTTCTGATATATGTATATGTTTATTCAGGGGTACGGCGGGGCCCTGTCCCGTCATATGTTACTGTTGATACTCTTAGAGGTTTGTAGACATATGTGTGGGTTGTATATAGATGATGTTCAGTTATGTTAGCATGACTTATGTTTTGGGACGTTCCCATTCGTAGTGACAGCCATGTCGGCTTATGTACTATGTTATCTGTTGATGATTGTGACTCCTCAGGAGACAGGTTGCGTTGATATATACATGTAGCAGTTCTGAGGCGACATTTTGTTTTTATAAGTTTCCATGTTATGTTCAGTTTCGAATCGATTATAGTTAACAGGTGTGTATACGAATGTCCAGTTCGGGCATTAGTCACGGCCTACGGGGTTGGGTCGTGACAGATTTGCCAGAACCTTCTCAAGAATTGCTTCAACCCTCGAACTACTTTGCTCTTTCGGTGGAATATAAGGATTGGAACTCTTATTCCCAATATTATTGTTGTTGTTGTAGCTCCCTTGGTTCACACCACCATAATTATTATTGTAGTTGCCTGGGTTGTTGTTGTAGGTACCTTGGCCCTGTTGAGGTCTCCATTGATTCTGATTCTGGTAACCACCTTGGTAGTTCTACCTTTGATAACACCCTTGAGAATTGTTCATATAATTAGCATCTTCAACCTGCGTAGGAGGTCCCTGGTGAAATGGACCCTCTTGGACCTGGTACATCCCCTTTGGCATACCTAACTCATCCTCACAAACATTCACCTTCTTAATCTGGGTCTCATCAAACTTCTTGGTTAGCAAGGAAATATTCGTTGCGAGCTGAGCCAATGTTTGCTGGGTATCTTGATTCTCTTTTACCATATTCTGGATCATAAACTACCATAGGACACAATATTAGCATTGTTTGAGTGCCAAGCCTGATTGTGCCTAGTCAGCCTGTTAAGTATGTTGGTCACTCGTCGGTAAGATTTATCCATGAAACAACCATCAGCTGCATTATTTGCAATTGATTGCGACACAGGATCCACTCCTCGGTAGAACTTCTCCATTTAATATGTGCTCATGAAAACCATGACTTGGAAATTTCTGCAAGTACTCTTTAAATCTCTCTCAAGCTTCATATAATTGTTCCCCTGGTCGCTGCTTGAATTCATAGATCTTGTCATGAATCTCAGCCTTCTTGCTAGGAGGATACCACTTCTTGAGAAAGACTGCTACAATCTCTACCCATGAAGTAATAGAATTTCGGGGCAGCTTCGTGAACCATGCTCTTGCATCTCCAGCTAAGGAATATTTGAAAAGCCTCAACCGAATAGCATTCTGTGAAACGTTGTTTAGGATGTGATGAGCACATACATCCATAAAGTTCTGCAAATGACATTGAGGGTCTTTCTTGGTAGAATTCCGAAAGTAGCTCTCAAGCTTTAACAGCTGGTAGAGAGAGGAGTCAATTTTGACACTTGCAGCTCCAACCCGAGGATGAACAATAGCAGATGCATAGTCCTCCTCAGCAATCAGATCAGCGAAAACGTTCTCTTCATCTGATTCATTTGCGCGATCATTCAATCGACCACCCTGGTTACCAGCACGTTGATTTTGCTGATTCTAATTCATGTTCACCTGGTTTACAAGGAATAGCAAACAAGGTGTGATGGAATAAGCAAAAAACTTCAATCAAAGCAGACACTATTTAGTAATTTCAAAATCGTATTCCCCGACAACGGCGCCAAAATTTGATACACTCAAATTACATCTTTTATTAGCGTAAAGCGGACGATATCAAATATAGTAATCCAACGAGGTTGGGGTCGAATCCCATAGGGAATATGGTGAGAAAAGGTTACTACAATTGTAGAATGCTTAATTTAGGTCTAATGTCTTAATCCGATGATTTTGGTAAAAGTTGGTTGTTTATGACTAATGGCTAACTAATTTCTTTGGATTGTAATTTATGATAAAAGAAACCAAGGTTGTGTCCCCTTTAGATAAAGTGTATGATCATGGGTAATGATTTTGATGTACTTCTAATGGATCGTTATTTGAATGCACTTAACCTCTATATGAATCTCTGCTATTTTCCAATAAATAAAGATTATTTCTTTCTATGATTTTCCTAACTATAAGAAGGTGAATATTGAAGAATGGTTAATTATGCCAAGTAAATTCTTCTTATTCCTAAGTGAATTTATTAAACAAAGTTTAAAGCTTTGAGTTCTTGTTATTTATTCTTACCAAACACTAATTATTTTTCCAAAAAAATCAAGGTTTATGGCTTTAATCAATGTTTGCAACCATTAATTCTGAATGAAGAATAAATAAAACCTAATAATCCATTATGTGTATATCAATCACAAAACACCCATCATTGAGTTCACAACCCTAGTAAGGGAATTTAGCTACTCATGGCAAAGAATAAAAAACAAGAAATTGAAGAATTCATAATTGCTTACTTTTGATGAAAAGAGGAATTGATAATACTTGAATTGATGTTTTGAATCTCCAAAGTCAAGAGAGTATTTAATGTTCTAAGCCAAAAGTCAAGAAAATAATAACTGGTCCGAAATAAAACCCTACATTGGGCTATTTATAGGTTTTGAAACATAAAAGTTACAGAATTACACTTTGGTCCCCAACGACATAAAATACGGTCCGCATTTCACATTACGGACCGTAAACTAGTTTACGCCTTGGTCTTCCTTCAAAATTTGGGTAACTGCAACATCATAGATTACGGACCATATTTTGATTTACGATCCGTATTATGCTTGGTCGCATCTCATCTTGTAAAATCTCAACTTTCTGCCAAGTATCTTAATGTTAAATACGCTTTGAAATACGGACCGTAAAGTGGAATACGGTCCGTAAAAGTTGTTCGTATTTTGACATCTTCTCAGCATGCCTTTCTATTTCAGCTTATCTTTAATTACGCCCAAGGAATACGGCCGGTATTAGAGAATACGGCCAATATTTTGTCATCAAGGCCAAATTCTGCACTTCAACAGTTTTCATCCCAAAATTGCTCCATTACTTGAAAAACACTAAAAACACATTAAATTGTCACTAACTTGCTTAAAAACAAGTAAAACTTCTCATAAAAAGGCCTTAGATATGCCATAATTTTCTGGCACATCAAATATGCAGATAGGGATTATCTATATGCAGGAGTCAACTTGTCATAAGAAACAAACTGAGATAATGGATAAGAACAGGAGGAAGAAGTAGGAGTTTGACCTATGTAGTCAGCCATCCAAATAGGAGGTTTGGATGGTTTAGAGGATTTTCTGAGGTTAACAGAAGGAGCAGAGGAAGTAGGCAAGGTAGTAGGTGGAGCAGGAATAAAGGGATCAAGTATAGGATAATCAGAACTTGAATGATCAGATATAGAGTGATCAGAAGCTTGATCAGAAGTAGCTAAGTCAAGTGAGATATGAGGTGATGTAGGAGTGGAGGATGAGGGTGTAGAAGAAGTTGCAGTTGGATGAGATGGCATGGAAGAATAAGACTCAGAGTGAGGGAATTCTAAGATAGGAAACAAGGGAGAGCAGGAAGAAGCAGAAGAACTTTCTTTGAAAGGAAAAACATGCTCTTGGAAAACAGCATCTCTGCTACCAAAAAATACTTTGGAAATAAGATCATACAGGACATACCATTTTTGAGAAGAAGAATAGCCTAAGTGGACAGCTAGAATAGCTCTGGGGCAGAATTTGTCAGATTTTTTCACATTTGTAGCAAAACAAAGACTCCCAAAAACTCTTAGGTGTTGTAAAGGAGGAACTCTATGAAATAACCTCTCAAAAGGTGATTTTCCTTTTAATAACACAGTAGGTAGTTTGTTAAGAATGTATACAGCAGTTGAAACACATTCACTCCAAAACTTCAAGGGCATATGCTTGAAATCTTAGTGCCCTATACATATCAAGATTATATTTGTGCCTCCTCTCAACTACTCCATTTTGTTGAGGAGTGTAGACACATGAACTTTGATGAACTACTCCTAGGTCTATAAGCAATCTAGTAACTTGTTCGTTGAAAAACTCAGTGCCATTGTCAGACCTGAGGTACTTAATGCCACAAATAAACTGATTCTTTACAAACGAAAGAAAGTTCCTCAACGCTACAATTGAATCTGCTTTGGTATGCATCAGGAAAATCCAGGTATATCTAGAATAGTCATCTACCAGAGTCATGAAATATCTTTTACCATCATGAGATGGTACTCTATAGGGACCCCAAACATTAGCATGAATAAGATCAAATCATGAGATGAATAAGAAGAGCTAATAAAAAAGGCAGTCTTGTCTGCTTAGCAATAGGACACACAGTACATATGTGGTCTTTAGAGGAATTACACTTCAAATTGTCAATTTTCTTAAGAACAGAAAGAGGAGCATGTCCTAATCTTCTATGCCATATAGACAAGTCACTACAAGACTTATTTTCAATAGAGTTACAAGTCACATTGTCACCAGTAGGACATTCAGTTTCCACAAAGATTAAAACTATTATTTGTCTTGTTATTTAGACTAGTACTATTATTTAGAGAGGGGATAGCAAGTGGAGAAACAACCTTCACATGATCGGCATGATCAGCATCAAAACCAGCTTTCAGAATGTATAACCCTTGATCTTCCTTACCAATCCCTATCACCTTCCCGCTTGAGAGTTCCTGGAAAATGCAAAAATTACGGAGGAATGCCACAAGACATTGCAACTCTTTGGTATTTTGGACACAGATATGAGGTTGAATTTGAAGTCTGGGATATATAAGACATCTTTTATTGATTTGTCCTTGAAGATAGAAGCAACTCTTGTGTGAGCAATAGAGACTTGACCACCATTTGGCAAGTTTACTTTATTTTTATGCATATCTGATAGTTTTTCCCAAGTACTCAGTAAGTTTAGACCATGTACAATGTGGTTTGAAGCACCAGTATCCACAATCCACTTACAGTCTACAAGTTTAAACCAGCAGGCAACAATATTACCTGATACTCCAACTAAAACAGAGTGAACTGAATGTGCATTAGGATCCACTCCTTTTCCCTTGTTCAGCATCTGCAGGATTTGATTGTACTGATCTTGAGTAAAAAATGGTGCAATGGTTGGTGTAGAAGATCTATCTCTGGCACCATCCTACATATCAGATGATGATGATGATTGGCAGCCTGCACTTGCCACATTGTTAGCATAAGAGTGAGCAGTAGTACCTTTCTTCTTGTATTTGAAATCAACTGGATAGCCATGTAGTTTGTAGCATGTGTTCCTTGTATGTCCTTTAAAATTGCAAAAGTCACAGATAAGTGAAGAATTGTTATGATAGTTTTGGTTTCCCAAGTTCTTTCTAGGCCTGTAACCACCATTAGTTGGCCCATTCTGAGATCTGTTAGGCATATGATAGCCTCTAGTATTCAAACTGCTAGGAATCCTGCTGTGTTATTCATATAACCACTTGAAGAAGCTTAGTTTCTATTAGTCATAAGAGCAATTGAATCATTTTGCTCAGAATGAACAGCAGAGTTGCTACTACTGTTTCTCCTTTGGCTTTCAACATTAACAATCATTGTATAGGCTTGGTTTACATTTGGTAGAGGTACAGTCATCAACACTTGACTCTTAGTATGGTCATAAGATTCATTTAATCCCATTAGGAATTGCCATAGTCTTTGCAAACGAAAATGATCTTTGTATTGTTTTGACTCAGGCAATGCTAAAATCTTCCCAAAGTTTGTGAGCATTGGAAGAATGAATTATAGTGCTAATTAGATCTTTGGACACTGTATTCATAATCCAAGCTAAGACTATAGCATTGCATCTGTCCCACATATCATGCAAATTTGGTTCATAATTCTCTTTCATACAAGTACCTAACACAAATCCTAATTTGTTTTTACCACGCAAAATAAGCATCCATGATTTACTCCATAGAGAATAGTTTTATGTACCTTGAAGTTGTATTGAAATGAGTATTGAACCTTGTGTATCTAATGGATGAATGTAGAGAGGATGATTGTGATGAACTTCATCAATCTGTTGTGAGCTTACATTTGCTTGAGTTGCCTTAACTGCTTCAGAAGAGAAAGTTCTAGAGAAAAATGGAGAAGAAGAGAACACAGTTCATTCATTCAACTCATTTTCAGTTACAAGTATGTGTGTTGATGAATACAAGATATTTACATCTATATATACTAACTACACTGATTTAATCATGATCAATCTCCACTAACTAATTACAGTTGTCACTTTAACTACTTGCTAACTACCTAACTGACTCACTAACCACCTTTAAGTTATATCCACATTTGACCTACAGGACCCCTCTTCTTCAATATCATGCCCGAGTGCAATTTTTGAGACATTTTGACAGTGAGTGTCCTGCTAATTTATCATTTTGAAAGTTAGATGGCTTAATTTTATTTTAACTTGATAGTTTATATGCTCCTTTTATTTTCCAGGCTTTGATTTTTTCTTTATCTATTATTTTATGTAAGGATTTAATTGTTTTTTCACATTGCTGGGTGATTACGGTGATTTGATAAATTCTTAGAGAATATAAATGTTGAGAAGGAATTGTCTCATCGTATGTAATTAGTTGATCCTTTCATTTCCGTTGTTTCTACATACTGGAGGTTTAGTTTTTGTTTTTGAAAAATAAACCGGTAAAATTATATTTGAGTTGGATAGAATTAATTGACTGAGAAAAAAATTGACCTTAATTATGTCTAATTTGGGTGTTTGAGATTTAGCCCCAATGAAAAAGCGTGAAAATTGTGTTCGTATAATTTACTCGGAAAAAACTCATTTTGTTACGTTTTGAATCGTATTTTATGTGTATAATTTGATTAGAAGGAGAACAAAATTATTTCATGCATATGCTCTCGACGGTAAGGAATATTGAGATATTTGGAAAGCTCTTCAACCCTATTTTATTGCCTAAGAAGACTTTTGCTAATCAAAAGTTTAAATTCATTCATATAAAATTCTATTTTCTCAATATACAATTATATGTATGTTAATAGTAATTTTTTGAAATTTATGTATTTTAATTTAAATTTACCTTATTGTTTTTAATACACCTTAAACTATTCCTAACTATGTAATACCTAAACAAGCTTAATTTCAAAATGTATAATTAATTATATATCATATAGAAACATATGCTTTAAATAACCCTAATGTATGAATTAGTATATGAATTAACTCAAAATGTATGCTGCTTATAGAGGTTTTCTTTCTCAGTGAAAAGAGAAATACTATAAATTTGTATTCATTAAGTATTTATTTAATGATTATTTCGTAGATATAATAATATAATTTATAACATGTTTACTAGTATTTACTAAAACGAGTACTATTATGTTAGGCTGACAAACCGTATGATTCCAGGATAAACAAGGAACACAGTACGAGGAATAAAGACGTGCAAAAAATTGAAAAGGTTGTCTCTTTATCTTCTTGTTACTAAAAAATAATCAAGTCATATAAATGACCCACCAAAATGCCACACTTCCAAACAAAGATTTAGTTAGACAAGTGACACGTACACTAAATTAGTTAGTTCCTCTGTTCTTGCCACCTCCTTGGCTCTTTCCTTTGATTTCTTCAGATCAATTATCATCTTTGTATTGTATTCATCCTTGTGATAATGCTCTTTTCACTTTTGGAGTATTTTGGGTTCCTAAGGTATGAAAATTTAATGGAAAATACACAAAAAAGTTTGCTACTGACTGCAGGTGTGTCTTTATTTCTCTTTGCATGCAAATTTCTTTTTCTCCTTCGTATTTTGGTAAATATGATGTTTAATTTCTCGAAGTTTCTTTTTATTATCCCTTTATTTATTCTGCTTTTTACGTTTATTTTGTGTACTTGACTAGTTGATATAATAAACTATTTGTGGGGATGTTGTGGAAGTGGAGATTAAGGTTGTTTTCTTGTTTGATAGAATGAAATGGGATTTAGTATCATGCATTCTATTTTTTTTGTTGACGTCTAGAAAATCATGAAAACGTTGCGCACGTGAAGAAAGGGAAGATTAATTTTTACCTGTTCTTATTGTATATGTCTGATAATATATTGTTAATTCCAAAGGTGGAGCCTGGGTTTTGAATTTTGGAACGACGACTTCTTTCTCTTTTTTGGTAATTAGAGCAACGACTTCACAGTGCTAATAACTGGGTTCTAAATTTAGTATTTGTAAATATTTAATGAATTTTCTAATACTAATACAATATTTGACTAAAAGCTCAGGGGCAAGGGTGGTCAGATGAACACCCTTTGCCCGAAAATTATATCGGGTGTATAGTTGTATTTTGTCGATATTTATTGTATATTGAACACCCTTGGCACAACCAAACGGCGCAGCTCAGTGGCAAAGAATGTTCAAATTTGGTCTCATCTCGCGGGTTCGATCCACCACTGAAGCATTTTCGTTCACATTTTGAATTTGAAACAGATTGAGGCCCTATTGGATTTCATTAAACAGATTGAGGCAAATATATACGGCCAATACCTTCTTTACTTCATTTTCTGTTAAGTATTTTCTAAAATATTAGACTTAAAGTATAATAACAAAGGTAAGTTTATATTTGTGATTTAGTTTAATGCAGGCTATAATTATAATAAAGATGGTTATATTCATGATTTCATTAATATATTAATTACTATTACGTTTTATGTATATACCTGAAATTATCTCAACTAAATTTATAAAAAAAAAAAAAAAAAAATTCTAAATTTATTAATGTTTTTCCCTCACGCAAGGGACTAATAGTTTCATTTGCTTTTTAATTACTTCAAAAAGTTTGTTTAAAATCTCACTGTCTCCACCTATACACCTATCGAAGATGGTTCCTGTGTCGTTCCTCTCTGTTTCTTTTTTTATTCTCTTTTGTTATCATCCAACTTTTTTATTTTAGTTGTGTCTGGTGATTTTCTTTATTGGACTTTATTGAGTGATTTTCTTTGCTCAACTAAAAATTTCATCCAAAAACCAAAATTCATTTTGAATTTAGTGATGGATTATGCTTTGAAGACAAACTACAATGCAAAACGACAAAGCTAATTATGATGTAGTTCGATTTGAATTTTTTCGGTGCACCCACTCATAAAATATTTACTTTATAATTTTGAAAACCCTTAGCCAGATTCCTGGCTCCGCCGCTGTAAAAGCTATTGGTTCCGCCAAAACAGTAGTCGGGTGTTCTACTGCCGCCCCTCCTTAATTCATTGGATTTGGTTGTGGTTTTGAAATTCTCATTTAGTTGATATTTTTCTGCTACACTTTTACGTTTGTGATGGTCTTGAAATGATGGAACTTTTCTGCCTTATTGGCATCCCAATTTATCTTTGTTTGTTTTGTTTTCAAAAGAGCAGTTCCGCACAATGTTAATTTCATCCCTTTAACAAAGTACTACTAATACGTGGAATCTTCATGTTTTAAGTATGTTTTGTTTGAATGCTTATGCAAAGTTGCTACGAGACATAGATTTCTCTTTTCTTAACTGAGTGATACTACCATCTTTTGGGGCACTTAGCGACAGTGAACGAGTATTCTCAAGGGAATTCCTTGATGGGGATTTCGTGTTCATGTAAAAGAGACCACTATGCTGATGAGAACGTAGCTAGAAGAGGTTACTCTGGTAGATACTTCAAAATTTGGGGCTCAAAATGGCTAGAGTCCTCCCTTTGTCTCCCTGCGGAATGCTATCAATTTCAACGAAGCAGTTGTCCGTCCTTTTTGGAATTATGCATTCGTAAAATATGCAAGGTCACCTATTCTCTCTGCTACTTCCCTTTGAGGTTCATGGTTGGTACTTGTGTTTGTTTAGGGAGTCATATGATTTCTGTATTAACAGGACATTGACAAATATCGTTCATTTTCAATGCTCCCAACGGACATAAGCCAGTTGATATTCAACCATCTGGTTTACTCATGCAGCCTTTCCGATTACTGCATTGAGGCTTCCAGAGATTGGGCTCTGCATGTAAGTCCTGAATCTGATGTGTTATTTTAGTAAAGGATCTGCTAACGCTTACTTCATTTGATGGTTTTCTTTTTGTTGATCGGATATGTGCATGGGAGAATTTAAAAGAGTAAAAGATAATTGGATCAATGTCGTCTCTTCACAGGGATCATCATTACTGTCAGTATATATATGTAGTACTGAGGTTACAGATTCTGGATTAAGCCTCCTAAGGAATTGCTCAAACCTCCAAGCTTTATCTTTGGATTGCCTCGATAAAATTTCTTACCATGGCGTAAAACACATAAGTGGTAGTTATTGCTACTCTTTCTGGTGATATATCATATTGCTCTCTTGCAATTAATTACATACTGGGATTGTCTCTTGCAATTAATTCCAGCTTAAGAAACTGATTTTCAGAAAGCGGTTCATCATGGAAAGACTACCAAATTTGATAGAATTGAATTGATCTAATTCTCTCTATCCCCGACTCACTGGCTTAGTCTGTACTCTGTGCTGGAATCTATGGTGATGACAATCATTTTATTTGTGCTCCAGGTTTCTCAAATTTGACATATTTGGGTTTTTAGAAAATGCCCTGGGCTTACTGCTGAAGCAATGCAAAGTTTATCCTGCTTAGTGAAACTAGTCAAGTTCCAGCTTAGTGAAACTAGTCAAGTTGGATTTTGAGCAATGCCCTTTAATTCATGGAGGTTTTGTTCATCTTGAAGGTTGGTTTATTTTCCATAATCTCCCTGTAGAGGAGACGATATCTCTTTAATGTTTGGGCATTGTTATATTTTCAGTCCCTGGATAGAGTGCACTGGACACGCTCCTTTTTTCGTTGGTTGTGTGCCACCTTTTATGCTTCTACTTCCAACCTATTGATGTACTTATTTAATTGTACTTGTAATGCAAAGGTCCTATCTACGACATAGTAATTCTTGAGTGGGATGAGAGGGTCTATCAAGAGAATACCACCAAATTTATCATGCTCTTTCAAAGAACTAAAGTTAGCATTGCAAAAGAAAAAACAAAAAGAGGGGTTGGGAGAGAGTGAAAGAATCGCTTAGGAGAAGAATCATCGTCGGCTTATTAGAATTGCAATGCAAGAAAAGGTTAACTTTTTCTTTGTCAAGCTTTGTTACACATATTTATTGCACTCTCTATTTGGGTAGTTAACCGCTGCTTTATCATGCTCTCTCATGGTCCTCTTTTCTTGTTGAATCATATTTAATTTCACACGTCGAAGATACATCAATGACTGGTTTGATGCGGTTATTATTTCTAATTTACTACAAAAAAAACTTGGGTAATCAGCTGATAGAGTAGCGAAATCACTTCTTCCTTGTTGTATATGACAGGATTTACTATTCCTTAAATTATACTTCAAACAGGCTGACAAGTAGTAATATTTAATTCAAACTAATTGAGTTCTTTAAAACTGGAGATGGTAGATACTGAAAGTTTCCTTGTCAAAAAGAGAAAGTAAGTGGAACGGAGAATCTTTCGTTGGTAATGCAGGAGCGCTAGTGAACCTATTTAGAGGGTACAGTTATTTCTGAATCAAGCCTCTGATTGTTTTCTTTGACTTGTTATGCTTTTAATTGGTTTTCAATACATCGAGTTAGTTTTCTTTTGACTTTTATGATTTAATTTTGTACTTGTTTTCTTTGACATTGTGCTTTTAATTGGTTTCATTGTTGTGTTTTTACTTTCAGGTTTGACAAATCTCGAATCACTCTCTATAAGGGCTGCAAGTGTATCACGGATTCAGACTCAAAGCCTCTTGCATGTACTCTTGATGAATTTGCTTTAGAATCAATTTTTTTTCTCTTGGATGAATGTGCTTTAGAATATTCATATACGTTACTGAGCTTAGCATGTTTCATAGAGTTTCTACTTAAATGTTGTTTATTTTCTCACAATGTACTTCAGGGCTTGTGAGTTTGAAGGAACTTTAAATCTCATGTGATGACATAACAAATGCTGGAGTGTCTTATTTGAGAGGTATCAGTTGTATTTGTGGTGTTATAAACTTCTCAAAGTCCCATGATTGTATTAATTGGTCATACGAGGACTGTTCAATGCTAGGTCTAGGTGATTTTTTCATTATTTTAAAATATTCCTGCCAAGGATTCTCTTCTCCTGAAAACATGTGATGCTTTGCTTGTGTTTGTCATGAAAGACACATCCGCAAGCTTAATTCACTTTCTCTAGTATCGTTGGTTTTGCTGTAATGGACATCTGTGTTAAAACATTTAAAATGTGCTTTCTTTTGTTAGATGATATCTTTTTGTATCAATGAACTGTTACGTTCACGCTGCCTCCTTTAGCTTTCTGATTTTGATAATTTGGAAATATTTCAGTAAGTAAAGCTCAATTAGTAGGTCCATCTTACTTTTCGGATATGTATGTGATGTCAGCAATTGCAGTTAAAGATCTTTAGCAATGTTGGTAAACCATGGAAAGTTGGATTCTTGAAAGTTGACATAGTAATTTGACTGTATCCCTTCCCACTATTTATAGAAATATGTGTCTTTTTGGCTGATTTTCTTAAAGTTTGTATTTCTACTTTTTTTAAGTATGATCAAGATATAATCTGGTTTGATAATAGTTTATTCCTGTTGGTTTTACAGATTTGAACAGACTTGTCATGCTAAATTTGGAAGGGTCTGATGTTATTGCCTCATGCCTGGAGTCCCTCTCAGGTCTGCTTTCATTGCGCTTATTTCCACGTTCATTTTGTAGGCCTACTGTGGGACACAAATTTAGTGAAGGAAAAGAGAAACTTTCATGGAATTGCTTTTCTCTTGCTCAGAAGTGAAAAAATATGAAGAGAAGAAATTGGGGGGGCAACCCTTATATTCTGCGAAAAATTCTCTCGATGTAAAACGGAAATTGGAAAGCCTAGAGAGAACCTTTACGTTTTTTCTTTTTCAATCTTCTTTTTCTCCTTCTCAACCAATTGATTCACCTAGAAACGGGAAAAAGAAACCAAGAAAAAAGTATCAGTCGATAGATTCAAGTTTCCAGATTTGAATTTGTTAGACTAGTTTAGAGATTGTTTACACGCTGGCTTGAAGCTGTGTATTAACGCCATATAATCTGGTTATCATTATCCCTCCACCAGGAAGAGAGCTTTCTTTATCTTATCAAGGTACGCCTTGTCTCTTTCAGGTCTTGCAAACTTGAAATCTTTGGATCTGTCTGACACTGAAGTTGGAAGCAGTGGAATACTTCAACTCTTTGGTTGGCTGTCTAATAATACCTGTCAAACTTTTAATTTGACCTGATTTTGGAACTGATCTTATATGTTATCAATCTTTAAAATGCAATTTGTTGGGTGAAGTTCTTTCTGTAGAAAAATCATATTTTTATATGCATTGAGACTTCTTGAGGTTCTTCATTTTAATCAAGTTCCCAGTTCATTTTCTTATGGTCGAAAAGGCATTCTGCTTAAGGGGCATTCTTAATTAGTCATCCAGTTTAGCTAAATGTGCCAGTGCCACCTGCCAAAAAGTATCTGTTGTGCTTGTGGATGCCGCTGGCTAATCATTAAATCGAACTTCAGGCTGTGCTTCATTTTGCAGTAAAAGGAGAAGTGTCTTGTAGTTGTGGTACTCTGTTGTGATTACTGTTGTCTTTGTCTTTGTCTGAGACTGATTGGAAATAAGTTGTAATTATCTTAACTTCTCCAACAACAACAACAACGGTTGTAATCCCACAAGTGGGGTCTGGGGAGAGTAATGTGCACGCAAACCTTACCCCTACCTCGAGGAGGTAGAGAGGCTCTTTCCGAAAGACCCTCGGCTCAAGTGCACCAAATCAAATCAGTTATGAAATGGAGACAAGACAGCAGAGAAACATGACAACTATTAAGGAAACAACAAAATAATGCGATAAACGGGAATTATTATCTTAACTTCTCCGTTATGTTCATTTTTGGGTTCTTTTCCCCTTAATCTATGTTTAATGAGTTCTTATGTTCTTGTTATTTTTCTGGCTAGAAATGAATCTACATTCCTTGGCGTCAATTTTATTATCAGAGAATTTCTGTACATTTGACGGATTTTCACACTTCAGAGACTTCAATTTTAATTGAAAGTTAAAGCCGAAAATGTCAGTAAAGTGATGCAATATCTGCTGCTGCTCCTCTGCCATCAGGCGCTGGAGCGTTTGGGGGAAATGATTAGATGTTATTGTATCTGCATTTTGCATTTCATTGGCGTGTATGCTGGATGCAACTTTTTGACTTGTAAAAGCAATGTAGCCTTAACAATTTGATGCCACTGATTTATCATCTAACACATAACATGATGCGCTGAATTGAGTGATTCAAATGTTTTAGGGTTGACAAAGTTGGCAGATCTCAATCTCTCATTCACCTCAGTAACGGACAGTTGTTTGAAAGAGTTATCTGGATTGACTTCGCTTAGGTCACTTAACCTCGATACTCATCATGTAACTGACTCGGGGTTGGCAGTTCTCACCGGTAAGCCATAAAATCTCTAGTTGCTTTGATTCGAATGCAGTTTCTGAGGAACTACTCAGTCATAAGACTACCGTTCGCTTTGGTTGGTGCTAGCGTGATTCCTTCAATTCATTTGTTTTGTTTGGTTTGGTTGCTTTCCTTTTGGACATTGTTGTTGAAGCTAGAATTGTTTAATTACATCTTTCTTTTCTACAATATTTTCTAGTGCACCTGGTAGTTTGGTTACTATGAGTTTTCAGTAGCGCTGTTGAAGTATCGATTGCTCAATACTAGTCAAACCCATTTACATCATTCTTTTCTGGTGTATTCCTGAACCTTTAACATCCAACTTTTACTTCCATTTGGAAGCAGGTTTAATTGGATTGACTCACCTGGATCTTTTTGGTGCCCAGATCACAGATTCAGGGACAAATTATCTGTCATGTAAGTTGAAGCAACCATTTATTCTCTCTAAGTGCTTTCTCCAATTGATCTAATGCAAAGTAATTCAGCTATTATTTGCTTCTTGGTTTTACTAACTACTAGTTTCTGGACACATGCGTTGCACGTGTGTTTAACGATAAGATAATATTAAATATATGTGATAAGTAACTGTAAATTTGACTGGAAAAAAAAAAGTATAAGCTGACTTTGATAAATAGTTGGCTTACTCAAATGACTTTATTGTTCAACATAAAATATTAGGGATTGTTCAAACTTGCAAAGTTGAACAATTTAATTTAGTTAGGTAGGTGCGATGTTTGATGAGATAAATTTTGACGTAATTAGGTGCCGGCTGATGATATGATTGTACATAATCTAATACTTCTTTATAGATAACATTCTTGATGTATGGTTCACCCCCGACGTTTTATTTGCTCCATCATGACTATGACTTTTATTGAGAACATTATATTCATGTTTTCAATTATGCTCGCATCTCAAATCTTCTTGTTGTTTAATTATGGCATATAAAGCTATTTAAGTTTAGATGATTAATATCGCAAAATATTGAGCAATAAAAAAAAGAATTTGGATAGAGAGGGGGGAGTATAGCATGTTTTTTTCAAAATTAGTTCCTTGCAATCATAAACCAAGCACATGTTGAGTCTTTTCTTAGTTTAATCTTTTTTTTAACTTTTATTAGTTTTTTTTCTTTTTTTTCTTTTTTCTTTTTGAACAATCCTATATTTGATCCATTAGAAAGGCAAAAAAATTATATAATATTAAATGAAAAGAGAAGAAACTAATTGTAAAATTTTAAATCAGGAAAGAAAGAAACGGAAATATACCAAAGATATAGTGAAGATCATATTATACTAACTAATTAACAACAAATTAAAGTAGGAAGATTTTTGCACTCTTAACATATATTTTATTTATTTATTTACAGCTCATCCTATATTTTTAATGATTTTCATTCTTCTTTTATATTTTCCTACAAAATCATACAAAAATATTTATTCTTTTGTTATTTGTGACGGCAAAACAATAAACATACAATTCAAATATTCCTAAAATTAATATTGTGTAGTAGTTGCATACCTATTATTCCGCCATCATCTGTTTGTGTGTTATAAGGTTATATTACCCTATCAAAGACTCATTTGAAAGGCTATTTTATTTATTTATATATTTAATTAACAATTTTTTAATTAAAAAATTTATCTTGTTGTTGATCTTAAAAGATGATAGCTTTACCGCGAATTGCTTTATGCTACTATTTTAGTTTTTTGTTTTGAAAAAAGGTTGAGTAGAGATCACATTTGTGTCAAGACAAACCTGTAGCACCAACATTGTTTATTTTGGTTGACGAAAAATCTCAACACCAAAAAACAAAAAAACAAAAAAATTAAGTCGCATTTATTTATTTTAAAATATAGTAACTGTGATATTCCTAGCAGAAATATAGAGAATTTGGGCAGAATTGGAATTTTATTGCTAAAACTGGTTTGTTACAACACTGTCACAATCAACAGTATATATGACTCAATTACAAGAGAGAAGAAGAAGAATGAGAGAGAGATCGAGAATAAGAAAGAAGGAGAAGAGAATATATTTTTAGAGAGAGAAAGTTGTACCAGATTTTTCCTAACTGATTTAGCCATGTGCAGATATATAACAACCCTACCAACAACTGTAGTCCAGCTGTCATTGTTATCTAATTTGCACCGTAAGATTTATTAGTTCTACTTCTAATCTGGGCCGTTGGTTTGCTTCTCCACGTGAGTTGTTTGATGAGCACATGACTTCACTTATTTCCCCTAAATGCAATCCAAATCCCTAATTCCCAATTCAATCGACAAAATTCTCCAAACCCTTACCGACATAACAATTCCACCCCCATCGGAAAAACCTTGTCCTCAAGGTTGGGTTTGAACTACATACTGAGGAAAACGACTCCGCATATCCGTCCAATCCTCCCACGTTGCCTCATCAGGTCCCAAATTAGCCCAATGAACCAAAACCTGTACTGATGCTGCATTGTTTGATTTGACGATATGCCGTCATAAAATAGCTAGTGGCTTAGCTACAACTCTACCCTCGTCTTCACAAGCTAGAGGTTGGGGTTGAGGTGTTATAGCAGGCCCCACATGATGCTTCAACTAAGATATGTGGAACACCGGATAGATCTGCGACTCGGTCGACAACTCCAAACGGTAAACAACTGTCCCTATCTTGCTCAAGATCTTATAGGGCCCATAGTATTTGGCACTGAGCTTGAGGTTACAACGTACCTCAACTGAACTCTGCCTATAGGGTTGTAGTTTTAAGTAAACAAAGTCACCGGGTTGTAGAACTCTCTCAGACCTGGTCTTATTGGCAAAAAACTTCATTCGTGCTTTTGCAACTTGTAGATTATCCTTCAGAGTCTGTAACATCTGCTGTCTCTGAGCAATGCATGTACTCACCTGGTTATTCACTGGGTGAGGTAATGATCCCATGGGTATGTGAGGTGAGGGATACCTATACAGGGCTTCAAAAGGGGTAGTTTTAACAAAGACTATGGTGGTTGGTGTTATACCACCACTCTGCCAAATACAACCATTTGAACCATTGTTTGGGTTTTAAGAACTCCATAGACCTCAAATATGTTTCCAAACACCTATTAAGCCTTTCAGTTTGCCCATCCGACTGAAGATGGTATGCAATAGTCATGTTTAGCTTAGTTCCCAATGACTTGAAGAGGTGCTGCCAAAAGTGACTAGTGAAGATGGCATCCCTGTCAGTGACTATTGATTTAGGCAATCCATGTGGCTTATAGACCTCTTTGAGAAACAATTCTGCAACATCCTTGGCAGAGTAGGGGTGTTTTAAGGCCAAGAAATGACCATACTTGGTCAACCTATCAACAACTACTAGGATAGAATTCTTGTGATGGGACAAGGGTAATCCTTCAATGAAATCCATACCAATATCTTGCCAAGGTAGATTAGGAATTGGTAAATGTTGCAACAAGCCTGGATAATGAATATTTTCAGTTTTAATTCTTTGGCAAATATCACACTCTGCCACCCACTGTCCACTGAAACACATCCTTTCTCATGCTAGGCCAATAAATAATCATCTTGATCCTTTTATAAGTAGTATGCTGGCCTGAGTGACCCCCAATAGGTGAATGATGCAAACTTTCAAAGATTCTGCTCCTGAGATAGTACCCTTACCCACATAGATCCTTTGATCACACCTAATAATGCCCTGATGCAGTGAATATTTGCCTGAGTTGGAGGGATTTGTCATCAACTCAGTGATTAGTTGCATTGCTGAAGGGTCATGATCATAACTTTCACCTACTTCCTGCATCCAATTAGGCTCATTGACGTGAAAACAGCACACAAAGATAGGATCCTCCTCATGTCTCCTAGATAATGCATCAGCCACCCTATTTTCAGTTCCTTTTTTGTACTGAACTTCATAATCAAGCCCTAACAACTTGGTCAGCCCTTTTTATTGTAGAGCAGTGGTTACCTTCTACTCTAACAAATACTTAAGGCTGTGATGATCAGTTGTTATGATGAAATGTCCCACCATTAAGTAATGTCTCCACCTTTCTACAACAAATAGAACTGCTAAGTACTCTTTCTCATAAGTAGATAATCCCCAGTGCCTAGGAACCAAAGTTTTGCTAAAATAAGCAATAGGTTTGCCCTCCTACATCAAAACTGCACCAATTCCCTTTGAGCAGGCATCAGTCTCTATTATAAATGGCTTAGTAAAGTCTGCTAGGGCCAGAACTGGGGCAGTAGACATAGCTTTCTTCATTTCTTCAAAAGCAGCTTCTGGTTTATTACTCCATTGGAATGAATTCTTTTTCAATAGTGTTGTAAGTGGTTTACTTATCCACCTATAATCCCTGACAAACGTTCTATAGTATCCAGTCAACCCCAAGAATCCTCTCAATGCTTTAAGTGACTTAGGAGTAGGCCATGAAACCATTGCTTTAATTTTCTTTAGGTCAGTGGACACCCCTTCCCCAGTGATTATATGACCCAAATATTCCACCTTCCTTTGAATGAATGAGCATTTAGATCTTTTGGCATAAAGTGTTCCATTCTGAGAATGTTCAATACTACTCTCAAATGTATAGCATGATCCTGTACTGATGAACTGTAACTAGTATATCATCAAAGAACACAAGAACAAACTGTCTAATGTGGTCTCTAAAAACATGGTTCATTAAACTTTGAAATGTGGCTGGAGCATTTGTCAAGCCAAATGGCATCACCTTGAACTCATAGTGTACCAAATGAGTTCTAAAAGCAGCCTTGTAAATATCCCCTTCATTCATTCTTATTTGATGATACCCAGCTCTAAAATCTATTTTAGAAAAGATAGATGCTCCATTAAGCTCATCCAGTAAATCATCCACTAGAGGAATTGGGACTTTATCCTTAACAGTCATCTTATTCAACTCCCTATAGTCTACACAAAACCTCCAAGTGCCATCCTTTTTTTTAACCAATAGTACAGGAGAAGAAAAGGGTGAATGACTAGGTTGAATTATGTCACTTTCCAACATGTCCTTAACTTGCTTTTCAATCTCATTTTTTTGAAAAAAAAAATTATAGCTGTATGGTCTAATACTCACTGGTGTTAATTCAGGCTTCAGTGGTATAAAATGATCATGGAGTCTCTTGGGTGGTAGAGATTTTGGCTCAATGAACACATCAGCAAATGCCTCCAATGCATCACTAATATCAGCAGGTAATGATTCCTCTTCCTCCTTTATCTTTTCTGCAGTGATAGTGAATAAGTGCCCCCAAAACACCTTGCTCTTCTTGAGCAACTGCTTGACACTGTTTGAGGTCATGCTCTTAAGATTAGCTTGGTTGTGCATCCCTCTCAACCTAGCCCTTTGCCTCATATTTTTCAAAGTCTAGTAACACAGGATAGTGCTTCTTCATCCAATCCCCACCCAAAATCATGTCAGATGCACCCAAATTAATAAGCCTGACATAATCTTCAAACTCAATCCCTTGTATCTTCCACTTAAACCTGGGGCATATGTGATGACTCATAACCTGATTGTCATCTGCTACAGTCACTTTCATGGGTTTAACTTATCTAATCACACTCCCCATTTCCTTAGCAGTCTTCATATCTAGAAAACTATGTGTACTATTAGAGTCTAATAGCACACTCATCATCTGTTTCTTGACTTCTCCCATGAGACTGATAGTGTTAGGAACCTCAGTTCCTAACAGTGCATGTAAACTAATAGCCTCTTCTACTACCTCTGATTCATTGAAGACTATGGCCTCCTCTTCATCCACTGCTATAATTTCTCCTGTTGTATCTTCCTCCTGCTGAGGATAGAAATAGCATTTAGTTGCTTATTTTTACACTGATGACCATAGGAATACTTGTCTCCACATTTATAACAGAGTCCTTGACTTCTTCTAGTCTCCATGAGTCTATTATTGCTTCCCCCTGTCTGCACATTCTTGTTAGTAGCATTGTATGATGGAACACTAGAATGTCCTGTTCCTTTACTCCAAGTCACCTTGTTCTTTTTGTTAGCTATTTCTATCACATTCTCATAGTGTCTTGCCTTATCCACAGCCTGGCTTAATATGTAAGGATCTAGCATTTTCACCATAGGTCTAATGTCATCCTTCAATTCTTCTATAAAGAATCCTAGGAAAAATTCCTCAGGAATAGTAGGATTCCTCATCAGCACCCAAGCCTTTAGGTCTTCAACCCTCTCCAAGTACTTATTAACCAACCCTTTTTGTTCCATCCTTTTGTATGCTCCAAAGAGATTAAGTACACTGTTGGATCCTTCAGCAAACCTTTTGCACAATTCTTCAGTAAACTCAGTCTAACCTACATTTCCCTTACTTAAGGGGTAGGAGAAATACCATGCTTCTGCTTTCCCATTTAAATGTAATACTGCCATTTCTAGCTTCTCCTGAGGATCCACCACATTATTGTAATGGAAATATCTTTTGCATTTTCTTAATCATGCTTGTGAATCACCATCTTCAAAATATGGAAAATCCACCTTATGACTAAACTGATTGATATGATTTCTTGTTGCAGGAGCAACCATTTGATTCTCACTATTTCTATTGCCAGCATTTCCACTATTACCAGATCCACTAGTTTTCCCTTCAATTGTTTGATCATGGCCTCTAGGTGGGCTGCCCAAAATTCCATCATGGACTGTCATGAACCTTTCTAACACCATATCCAACTTTTTACCTAAGCCATCTGGTTGCTTCAGATTTGCAACGAGCTCCACTATGTGATTTTGCAACTGCGTTTATAACTTCTTCATGTTTTCCTCCATGGATTTAGACCTAGTTTCTGGAATAGTCATATTTGTGTGGGCCAGGATAGAGCTCTGATACCAATTGTAATATTCCTAACAGAAATATAGAGAATTTGGTGCGGAATTGGAATTTTATTGTTAAAACTGGTTTATTACAACACTGTCACAATCAACACTGCATATGACTCAATTACAACAATGGAGGTGAAAATGAACTAGGATGGCAGTATTGAGCTTGAATAGACCTTGAATTAACTTGAGAATTGTAAGAAAGAAGAAGAAGAATGAGAGAGAGAGAGAGAGAGAGATCGAGAATAAAAGAGAAGGAGAAGAGACGATAATTTTAGAGAGAGAAAGTTGTACCACTGATTTAGCCATGTGCAGATGTATACAACAACCCCACCAACAGCTGTAGTCCAGCTGTCATTATTATCTAATCTGCACTGTAGGATTTATTAGTTCTACTTCTAATCTGGGCCGTTGGTTTGCTTCTCCACGTGAGTTGTTTAATGAGCACGTGACTTCACTTATTTCCCCCAAATGCAATCCAAATCCCTAATTCCCAATTCAATCGACAAAATTCCCAAAATTCTTCAAACCCTTACCGACATAACAGTAACATTTGCAGATCTAATTAACATTAAAACAGAAGAACAAAGCAAGTATCAATTATCAGATTCCAAAAAAAGTTATCTGTAGAACATTATGAGATCTATTTATTCGAAGAATGAAATACAAGGAGAAGGATGAAAAGAAGCAGAACGAATATTGTTTCTGATAGAAGAAGGAAAAACGTGCAAAGTGAATTAATTTGGTGATTTGTTTGATCAACTTTTATAAAGCTCCTAATAAAGACTATGATAAATATTATAGTAACCGAGTAGAAGCTAAGAGGACCAAACCAATAAAGATTGGAACGTGAAAAGGTTGTCTACTAAGATGCCATTAAGAAATTATGGATATGTATATCCTATATATATTAATACTGGGAGATGAACCAATCATCCACCATTATCAGGTTCAATGCATTTGATTTTATTAATTTAGTTTATTCCTAAAAGTTTTTTTTCTTAAGAATAAAATTGTCACTCAACATTTAATATAATATTAATATTTATATTTATTATATTAGATGTTGTATGTTTTATCACATTTTAATTTACAGTGAGCAAAATTGTAATCTAACTTTGAAGGTAGGAGCTTCCCACTTTTAGTATAATATGATGATTTGTAATATTATCATACTAATATTGACCTATGAAGCAACTGATTTAATGAGAGGAAGCGTTAAATCAATGTTCTTGGTGGCTTTCCCCTCTGGGTGTTTCTGATTTTTGTGGTCGCTTTAACAAATTGGAGATATATTTTGGCAAGCCAATAGTAATAGCTCTACTTCAGTTGTATAGAGGGAAATTAAGTTTCCAAATTTTCTTTCAATTACAAATTCTCAAGTTTTTTCATGTCTCGTCAGATTTCAAAAATCTCCAATCTCGAGACCTTTGTGGTGGTCGGTTGACGGATGCTGGTATCAAGGATATAAAGGATCTTTCTTCTCTGAGGTTGTTGAACCTGTCACAAAACCTGAAGCTAACCGATACGTCCTTGGAATTTCTGTCAGGTAACTTGTCTATTTCAGTCCACTTCCAGCAGTTGAAAGGCTTGCCAAAACTGCTGTGATGGATGATCAATCCGGAACTACAATGGCAACCAATGATTCATAAGATTAATGAAGAAGATAGAATACTTAAAACACAATGTTACACTATGTTTCTCCTGACATACTGATTGCACCATGCTAATGAGCATAAACCAAGTATTACAGTCGTGAATGATTTCTGAAATACAGATAGTGGATCAGAGTGTCACGCGGGGTATGGAGGTCTTAAAAGGGATGTTATCGAATATTCATGGAGTGCTCTAGCCATAGTGCTCGCTGAATTCTAACACGTCCTTCGAAAATGCAGGATTGACGTTGATGGTTACTTTAAATGTCTCAAATTCTTCGACCACAAATGATGGCTTGGCAGTACCTGAAGGCTATTAAGAATTTACACTCACTATACCTGGAATTCTGTGGGGTGACTGCACGTGGAATCAAAAAGCTTCAAGCCACAGCCCTTTCGAGTATTGCACGATACCGCCCTAATGAATGATATGCCTTCATTTTATAGATCTATGTATGTACATTTGAACAGTCCCTAGTCAACGATGGGTCAATGTACATATGACGTTTTTCTGGTTTCGGATTATCTCCTTTTGTGGATATATTCTGCAGACTGAGACGTATAATGCGCAATAATTCTTGCTAATATTACTTATTAAAGCTGCTAAAGAATTGTTAGTGTTCAGCTTACTTATTGTAGGGCCTGGCTTCTAGTTTCATAAAGTCCAGATCATTTGAGCACATGAAAAACAGAAGAAATGTGGATAACATGTCCTCTGACCAAGAATTTGGACTCACAAAAACAAGTATATTTCATCACACATCTGTGTGGACTCTATCTAAGACATTAATTGTGACATCTATATATACACAAGGAGTTTAAAGAATGCCTGTATTTTCCCCTTTGTCCACCTAGTAAATAAAATGGAAGACAAAAATCTGGAAAAATCTTGAACAAAGAGAAGTTTCAACAGCATAACAGTTTCAACAGTTTCTTTGAAATTAATACAGGTCTACAAATTGCATGTTTTGTTATGAGCTGGAAATCTGAAAGGCATATTGCCAGTATGTGAGACTCTTGGCATTAATTCAAGAAGCATGAAATGGAACAGAATCAAGAACACTATCTGCAAACTGTAATGAAAACTTGAAAAGTGACAATAGTAGAGAACAATAGTAGAGAAGTCAAAACTGCTCATGGCAGCAGAGCGGGACTATCGATTCCAAAAACCCAAGGAATGAAAGCACATAGTACTTGACAAGTACATTAAATGTGAAGTTATCTCCTAACAAACAAGCTGTACTTCATACACATTACAGTAAACTCAAATTTGTTTAAGCAGGAAATTAAATGGTTAGTTTTTGAGTTTGGATTTGTTCATATGCTTTATAAGCATAAAGTATCATCTGCCTTCTTTATCTTCAATCTTCAGTCTTCGGTTCCCAATGATTAAAATGCGCAAAAGACCCCTGCTTTCCCGTCACTCTCTTCAATTCTGCTTCTAGACCAAATGACTTCCTAGCAGGTACTAATGCCTGGACAAACCAGTTGTTATACCAGTCAAACAGTAGTGAATCATAAAGCAGGATAAGCAAATAATGAAACAAAATGAATGAAAGAAAAACAGATAGCATGGAACTCTATGATGAAAAAGATAGACATCAAACCTTGACAATCTTGGAAAGGATCCAAGGTAGAGCCACTTGTGAAGTAACACGGCCACCCCTGCGAGTCAACGCCTCGCGTATGTCAGGAAGGCGATAGGATCTGAAGAGATATTGTTCTAAAGTTATTAAACAGCTTCTCGTAAAGGCATTCACAAATCAAACAATAAAAAAACGGAAAAGGACCAAAACTGCCCCTATCGTTTGTGAAATTGAACCAATTTGCCCCTCATTAAAAACCAGGTTGGTCGGTCTATGGCCCTCACGTTACTTTTTTTGCAAATTTGTGCCCTTATTTTTAAACGGACCCTAACAGAATTTAATTAGCCCCTAATATCTAATTAATTAGGCCCTAAATAAATAAAAAATAGGACCATATACCCTTATACTTTGCGAATGTAAAATATGTGCCCCTCCCTTCTTCTTCACATCCCACTTCCCTCTGCTGGCCGCCCCCCATAGCCACCGCCTGGAGGAAGTGGGGTGTGGATAAGAAAGGAGGGGCACATACTTTAATTTCGCAAAGTATATGGGCATATTTGGTCCTATTTTTTTTATTTAGGGCCTAATTAATTAGATATTAAGCGCTAATTAAATTCTGTTAGCGTCCGTTAAAATATAAGGGCACGAATTTGCAAAAAAAGTAACTTTAGAGACATAGACTGACCAACCTTTTAACAAGGGGCAAATTGGTTCAATTTTGCAAACGATAGGGGCATTTTTGGTCCTTTTCCGTAAAAAAAAAAAAGATAGACACGTTATACCTCAACATAAAACACAGGTTCCATGAGCTTGGGTGTTGCTTCAAGGAAGGCAGAGAAGGCTGCAGCTCGTGCGGTTTGAACAATCTGACCCATTTCACGATCCAATGGCTCCGGTGCAATCTTTGCATCAACTAATTTGAATATAACATTTCTAATGGGCTCACGACCGAGGGGTCCTTCCTGAGCTCCCCATTGAAACCTGTTAAAGTTTTGTTAGTCCAACAACTGGGGCAGGACGAAAACCACAAAGCTAAGAAGTTCATGTTACCCCTGAACAATAGAGTCTTTTACAGCATATAGCAAGCTCCTGTCCACTTCAGCTGAGAGTGTATCATCCAATAATATGTTAGGTCCCTACAAGTACATTTAAATAGTCACAACAGAAAACTAATGTTCAGCTAAAACGGGAGAAGCAATCCACTAGCAAAAGATTGAAGTTCTAAGTGGTAAAGCAACTAGGCTGCTAACAACCTACCTGCTTATCAGGTCCAAATGCCCAAATAGACTGCGCAGCAAGCAGATCCCAGCCATATTTGGTTTCGAAAAACTTACCAAGTTTCTCTGGAGGCCAGTCAATCCTTACCACCTTGTTTTCAATGTCCTCAACAATTACTCTATCAAGTGGTTCAGCAATCATCGTGATTCTGTTTCTTTTATTTGGTGTTTCAGCAATGGATCTCACTGAAGAAGACTCCACTACAGTTTCGGAGAACGTGACAACTGGATCAGCCACCTGAATATTGCACTCAATGAAAAAACGCCTCAAGATCAGTTTAGTTTGATAGACGAGTCCTTAGTGTCAATAAAGTTTCCATTAGTCCTAAAAGAAGCAGAGAACTGACAAAGGTGAATTCATGAAGAGAAAGGAATTATAAAAGCACCTTGAGTTTCACCGCCTCATTGGTGCAATACTCCATGAGCTCCTTCACTATGCAATCTAGGTACAATTCACCAGTGCCTGATATAGAGCATTCACCAGTTCCTCCAACCTTTGCAATTGCAAGAGGAAAACTCTTGGTGACTGCAGGCAAGTGCACATGATCCACGGGCATAACTGTTCTTTTCAGTACAGGAAGAGTATTGAACTGAAGAGGCCGGAATATATACGCATTCTTCAAATTACACAGAGTTGCAGTCTTCATGATTGAAGCACCTACTCCTTTGATCATTACCCAAGCACCTGGAGGAGCCTTACTTATGGATATCCGGCAACAGGCTTGATAAACCCACAATTTTGAGACTCTTTCTACAGACATATCTTCTTTATCATCAGATGAATAGCCCTCTCCCAGAACACGTACTGTCTGCCCTCTCATAATTTCCCCGCTGTAGACCCTACCAAAAGCATAAAAATCACCATCTAAATGATGATACAGCTTGGTTACATTAACCATAAAAGGGCCAGTAGAATCACAATCTTCCATTGCTTTATAAACTGTCGAATCCTTTGGACCTGTGTATATGTGCTCCACTTTCCTAGCTGCAGCAGCTTTAGCAGAGGGAATGTGATGAGCCAACATGTCAGTAAACACAGTGGCAGCCTCAATAACATCAGGCTCATAGTCTCCTCTACACATTTCTTTAAGAGGCTCAAGAAAGAACTCCACAAAAGAACGTTTGGCCCCATCTGCATGTGGTTTCTCATTGAAGCTGCTTGTGTCATGATCAAAGTAGAAGTCCCCCCAAATCCGCAAAGCAAACGCGTCGGCATCAAATGCAACTTCTTTCTTTAGATGCAGTTTGGCAAATGACTGCAATGTGAATAAAAATTTTGATGTTGCACTTGCAAAACAGACATTTCCTCGAGTCGGATCAATTAAAGTTGTATTCACAGAATTGGATGATGCAGCTGCAATTTGATTGTTGACAGATTCAATAATGTGCTCTAATATATCGTAAACCTCCTCCAAAGGCAATCTAAGCTCAGTTAGTAATATGTCAACCTTGTTGATGACGAGTACAATGGGAATGCCTTCTTGAATCGCATTCTTAAGTGCCATTTCCGTGTTTACCTGCACGAATAACACAAGTAACAAATTAACTGAAGCCAACTAATACTCACCCATCCCCGGTATGAGCCCCAAAAATTTGATAAGCATATTTCCTTAGAACTGTACAGCTTCCCAGAATACACAAGTTTGAGCAGCTTACATCAAGAGCCAATTATGGTCAATCATCTACAAGTTAATTAATATTAGAAGTAATTAAAGGGAACTTACTCTGACTCCTTCAACAGCATCAACAATCACAACTACACCATCTGAAAGTCTGACTGCAACTGTCATTTCATCCAAAAAGTCCATATGACCTGAAGTGTCCATCATGTTGAACAGGTAAGCCTGCTCATTGCTGTCTACCATATAAATTGATGCAGGTCTAGCTCTAGACCTAAAACCAAATATTCTTGAGTATCGAGTAACTGAACACTGCCCATAGTCTTTAAGATCCTTAGGCTTAAATATATGGTGGGTGGACGCTCCATTTAGTAGCATATCAATAAATGTGGTCTTTCCGTGACCAACATGCCCCAGTACAGCAACACTGCGCACCAATGTTGGGTCTGACATCAACCGTGTCAAATCTTCAACCGTTTTCCATGCCTTAAGTCGCTTACCCAAAAAATCACGTATGGGTAATTGCTCCTCTTCATTTTCTTCCTCCCTATCATTATCATCAGATTCTTTTTCAAAACCTATATAGTTCCCAAACTCATCATACTGACAACCTCTATATAGTTCCCAAACTCATCATACTGACGTTTGTCAGGATCCATGGCTCTTTAGTACTTACCTGAAATAAATAATGATTCATAAGAGGTCGAGCAAAAAATGACTTGGAGATGATGCAAACTCCAATTTCTTGCATGAAAAGAATACATAGTCTGATACTGCCCATTACACTTTGTTTGGATGGTTGTTAGTTATTGTTCATAACGTATCATAGCATATCGTGTTGTATTGTACTATATTGTTTTGATGAATACAGCGTTTGGATAGATTGTATTGCTTCCCGTCGTTACATAATGTTAGACATCAATAATTTGAAGGATAAACATGCAAGTAAAGTAGAGTATAGTGTAGAGCTATCATAAAAAAGGTATGATAAAGGGTAAAATATGATTATTATATAATAAGTAAAGACAAAATGAGAAAAAATAAATAAGGTAACCACGCGATAACACCAAAGCGTCTGTTACATAAAATGGGACTTCTCGTCGTTACGTAATGACGGATTTTAACAATATGATACAATAAAAATAAATTAAAACAAAATTTGTATTTAAACTAACACCACAATACAATACAATAGGTAACAACCAACCAAACAAGCTGTTAATGATCAAAATGATGAAGCTACGAAGATTTGTTAAGGAATTCCAGAACAGAATATGTTACATTGAAGATATGTCATCTAGTATTATTAAGTTGCGTCCATTTTTCAGCTAAGCAAATTAAATGAACTTTGATGAAATCATCATTCATACGTCTAATTATATAATTATGGTTGTTTAAACATTCATACACAAAGGGAAAAAACAATTCATTCAATTAGGGAGAATTGTTAAGCAAACTTACACAATTCACTGGAGCTTGGGTTCGGTTATCTGATTCCCAGGGTTTTCAAATGGATTGAAGTGACTGTAGAAAATGCTTTACCCGCCAGCCAATCAGCTGTGAGAAAAGGAAATAGGTAATAGTCCAACTGATTTAACTATATGGCCCCACAAACTCTTTTTAATTTGCTTGACTCACTTAAAATTGGAGTATCTAATTTGGTATTTATACAATTCAAAATCGTGATAACAAATATTACTACATGCTTTTTTTCATTGAGAAAATAGTTTTAAACAAACTTAGTTTCTCTACAGAGTAAAGAATTACATTTCTTTTCGTTTAGGAAAATGCATGACAACAAATATGCGTTTTATAGAGTGTAATTTCTGATGCTTTTTTATCACCATTTTTTACCTAAAAATGAAATAGTATTAAGTTATACTATATTTCTTATACGCTAAACTCAATGTATAGCCTGTTTGGCCAAGCTTATTTTTCCCTCAAAAGTACTTATTTTCATTAATTGTTTATTTTTAAAAAGTGGGGTGTTTGGCCAAGCTTTTGAAAGAAAATAAGTGCTTCTTGGGAATAGCAGAAGTAGTTTTTCAGAAGCTAAAAAAATTAGCTTTTGCCCAAAAGCACTTTTGGAAAAATTCTTTTGAGAAAAATACACTTACTTAGAAGCACTTTTTAAAAGCTTGACCAAACACTGATTGCTGCTCAAAAGTGTTATTTAAATTAATTGGTCAAACCCAAACTGCTTTTCGCCAAAAGATTTTTTTGAAAAGTACTTTTGAGAAAAATACTTTTTAAAATAAGCTGATTTTAGAAGCTTGTCCAAACAGGCCAGTAGCCTCTTATATATTACCCCCTCCATCTCATAATAAGTGTGACCTTAGTCAAATTTTTTTGTCCCATAATAAGTGTCACGTTAGAAAACCAAGACATAAATTGGTTGGTTTTTTTTTTAATTCTACCCTTGGACAATAAAGTAATATCTAAGTGATGATTAGAAAAGCCACATAGTAACTTAATATTGTTGGATTCCTAATGTCAAAAGGTGTACTTCTTGTGCATGCTCTAATCAAGAGGTAAAAGTAATTTATTTTTATTATATAGGGGTAATTTGGTAAACTTCACATTGCATTATTGATTTCTTAATATACGTATTTTTTGCTAAGGTGACACTTATTATGTGACGGAGGGAGTATAGTAGTTGAAAAAGAACTTAGGACTACTATAAGGTTTTAAAAAAAAAAAAAAAAATTGAAAAACAGAATCAAATTAGTAATCCAAGTTAAACTTTAAATCAGAGAAATCTAACTTTTATTTAAAGTGCATGATAACTGCAACGTTGAAACGTGCTAATCAAAAGAAACTAGACCTAACCAACTTAAACTCAGACTCCTACTTGACATGAATAATGTTACATGTTTAGTAACCTAATGTAACAACCATTTTTAGGTTATCATATGATATCCACGCATATGGCATATGTCAAATTAGGCTTTATAAGAATTTCATCTTAAATACTTAGATATAGAAAAAAGAAATTCTGATGTCACGCATTTGCTTAAAAAGTAATAGGGAAATATTCTCTTTATCATTGAAGGCTTAGTTGGCTTTAATTCTTCAACATCATATTTTGCTGCGAAGATGTTGAATGCTTTGGTCAGATAAAAGAAATTTATTCAAAGTAGAACTCAAATTATATCATAAAACTTTTCTTTTTGATGAATGTTTACAAAAATCAATGCAATGTAAAGAGTTAAGAAGTAACTTAGGACTACAAAACTAGGAATGTTATATTTGAAAAAATCATCAAAATTATACAATTTTAATTCTAATACAAGTGAATAGGCTATACAGATCAAACTCTAATTTAAACACACAACCAAAAAAAAAAAAAAAAACCTAAAATATACCTTTATGTGTATAAATTAATAATCCGAAATGATAAATCTTATACCTATGAACCAATTTCCGGAGATGGAACGAGCACAGCAAGATAAATAACCATTCTCTCACCTCCCTGGGTTGCTCAAATTGACATACACTGCAAAATCGAGTTGTCAATCGAAACAACCCAGGCAGCTGACAGGATAGTTACTCCTATTCAACAAAAACCGGCATCCCTATAAACCAACAGATATTTTCCGGATTCGATCTGTGGTTTGAGAGGAAATTGAACATTTTTTGGATTGTCATTCTGATTTGTGTAAAGATTGGAAAAATTGGATTTTTACACTACTATTTTATCAAACTGAAATTGTCAAAAACGACGACATAGTAAACAAATGCGCCGTTATAAAATAACCTGATCTAGGGTTTACATTTGGTCTGCAGCTAAAATTTAAAGTGGGTTGGATAGAAAAAAAATAATGAAGTGCAGCCCAATAACATCTATATCTGCAAAATAGCCCAATTTCTTTCTTCCCTTATACATTAAGTCAGTCAATTAAAGTTAATTAACTCATTGATTGTCTACCACATCAATTCAAACAAATCCTAAAAGTTCACAACACACATATCATTTAACTAGTTCAGCGTACGTGTGTACTGCGTCAATGGATATATACGCCGATTGACTCATTATCCATAGTTTCGCAAGGATTAAGAGATAGCGATTTATCCACGGTTGAGTATACTTCACTACACCACTATGTTTTATGTCGGAGAAATTATCAAAATAAGGGGTGTGTTCCGTATGGAGAAAAATGTGTTCTTGGAAAATAAGTGAATTTCTACTTATTTTCTCATGTTCGTTTGGGTAATGAAAAATAAGTTAATTTCTTACTTATTTTCTTATGTTCGTTTGGTTGGTAGAAAATATTTTTCAGAAAATACTCATCAAGCCTCACCGACTCCACCCAACACCACGTCCCCTTAGTACACCAACCCCAACCCACCCACCCCCACCCCAAAAAAAAAAAAATTAAAGTTTTTAATTTTTTTTTCTGAATTTTCCACACCACCACATTCCCCCCTCGCCGCGGTGGACCCATACCACAAGAACCCCACCCCTTAATTTTTTTTTGAAGTTTTTAAATTTTCTTTTCTGGGCTTTCTACACAGACAACACCACCCCCCCCCCACCAAATCCCGAAAAAAAAATCTTAAAAAAAGTTTTAAAAGTTAGTTTCTTTTTTTTTTTTTGAATTTTTACATCACCCACCCCCATGAAATGTAGTTGGATTACACTTGTAGACTTGTTTTCCCTACTTTTATTAGAAAAGTCATTTTCTCCATTTTTGAAGAACTTGTTTTTCTAAAGAAAATATTTTTCAAAAATTTTCACTAGCCGAACATGAGAAAATTGGAAAATATTTTCCTCCATACCAAACACACCCAAGAATTGTCACATTTTTTTATAATAAAACTTTGTTAAACTAAAGATTCTAAAAGAAATATTATTAGAAATGCTGTGTTTAGGTGACTTGCGTGAATTGTGATAAATTTCGTAAAATTGTGTTATTTTTCCTTTCAAATTTGTCATTGTCTATTTACATCCTATTTGGAGAAAATTGTTTACTGACAGCTATCTTCTATAGAATTCAAATATGATTCTCAAAATATATGTCAGTTTAAAATTATTTTTTTATTTTTTAAAATTTAGAATGTGTTTTTTTAAAAAAGAGTTTGAGTTTATTATGTGAAGTTGATCAAGTTTGCGATAATTTTTGTTATCATTACTGTTTCACACATAAATTTAATTATCTGGAAGGATTATGCGATAAAAGTCATTAATAAAAACCTGATACATGCACAAGATTTTGGCGAAATTAACCATAAAAGAAGTAAAATTTAGTTACATATACCATAATTAGTCTTTTAATTATTAAGTAACTTGTGAAATTTAAACATTGTTTATTGGGATAATTTCAGAGACCTCCCCTCAGGTTTCGCTCCGTAACACTCACCTCCCTTGTGGTTTACGATATTACGCATACCTCTCTTATTTTGATATTGTTGTAACGATTCTTTTTATCTATTATTATAAATGTTAAAAAATTACAATATGACACATTCACCCTTGCTAATATATATACTCCACCAATAATTAATTAAAAAACTAAATTCTTTAGAAATCAATATAAACATATAAAAAAATTTATGATGTCTAAATACCAGCAACAACAAGAGTACGTGTGCTAAAAGACCTATTCCATTCATTTTTATTAATTGCTCATATTCTTCAGTAAATCATTTTTATCAATTGCTCATATTCTTCAGTAAAGCAAAGTAGAAGTGTTTAAAAGAAAGGCAATTCATTTTTTCAAAAATCAACAAGAGCTTCGCTATAGTTTTTATCGGTATTTCAACCGGCACTTAATCTTTGCGCTGATAACACAATATTTTCCGATAACACATTCCTCATATGTAACTCAAAATTATGATCCGAAAGATTTGAGATTTTTATTATAAGATGATAATTATAAAGTATAAGGGATATCTGTACGGATACAAATTCATTCCATAGGAAAAAAGTTATAGCGTCGTAGTTGCCATTGATTTGGTATTTAAGTTGATTGATTTTTCATATATGCATAAAACATCAATGCTTTTAGTCAGTTACTTATTACAACCTTGAAAAAGAGAAAAGGAAAATAGATTTGCTGGAAAGCCTAATTTGGTTTCTTTTGCAGAGAAGATGGTTTGTTGCTCTTGTGAGGAAGACCGAAGAGGAATAGGACGTAGAAGAGAAAATTAGTTCGAGCCTAGGTATTTGTTTGTCAAAGAAAGAGTTTAATTTTAGCAAAGGTAAAGGTGTCATATTTTAAATTTTTAATATTTATAATAATAGATAAAAAGAATTGTCACTACAAAACCAAAATAAGGGAGGTATGCGTAATATGATAAACCACAAGGGAAGTGAGTGTTACGGAGCGAAATCTGAGGGGAGGTCTCTGAAATTATCCCTTATTTATTTTCTGCATGTATTTCAATATTTTGATATTGGGGCTTAATTCTCAGTTTCATATTACTATAGAATTTAAATCATCTTGTATAAGATAAATAATTGATTACCGTAAATTCTAAACTGCCTTTGCTTAACTTTATGGAAAAAGATCCAGTCAAATACAATGGGGTCAAGTAATGTTAAATGGTATTGTAGATCCATGCCACATATACCATAAAATAATTAATGGTTGAGATCCATTTCAACTCATATGCTTAACAAAAGAAATAAACAAATGCAAAATATTCTAACGGAAACTGTTAATTATAACCCACATGTCTTACCATTTAAAAAAGATTTACTTTCTTACGTTTCAACTGGAAATTACAACAAAATACACCACATATTATCCCTTTTAAACCGCAAAATAAAGCAAAGTGCATCATAATCAATTTTCTAAAGAAAAAAATTAAGATGGCGGGAAAAAAATTGATCTAGTATATACATTTTTATACCTCATCTGAAAAGCTCCAAACGAGATCAGGTTGCACTGTGATTTTTTTAATGTATGATCACATTATTTCTTTGCTTGAATTATTGTTCAGAACTCAATGACGTCTTTAAGTTTTTTTTTTTTTTTTTTTTTTTTGAAGTATAATTGAGAATTTGGGAAAAAGCATGCGTGTATTTTGCTGTAATTTCCTGAAAACTTAAGAAAGTAAATCTTTTTTAAATGGTAAGAAATGTGGGTTACGGTTAAAAACTTCCGTTCGTATATTGTGCCATTTTTAATTCTTATGTTAAGCATATGAGTTGCAATGGATCTCAACCACTAATTGTTTTATGAAACACGTGACATGAATCTACAAGACCATTGAACATTACTTGACCCAATTGTACTTGACTAGATCTTTTTCCTTAACTTTATTACTATTGATTAAACTTCTAAAATTTTGAAAAATATGTTTTATATTTTAATTTAAACTAAAAAATTAGTTATAATCTTTAACAATAAAAATTCAAATCGCTTCTTTGTTTAAATAATACTGATAAGATAATACTTAGCAATAAAAGAACTTTAAGCAGAAACGGAAAAAGAAAAAAAGTACTTAAGAAAGTAGGATTTTATGTCAACTAAAGCTGAAGAATGTTTGCGGTGTTATTTAACGAACCGAAAAATTACTTAAACTCAAAGTAACATAGTAATTGATTTTAGAACTTAAATATAGTAAATATCTTAAATATTACTCCTAAATATTATTTGAAATAAATTTTTTATAGATTTTAAAGTCCATTAGGACTTCCTATCTACTATAAAATAAGGAAAGATTTGATGCACAATATTTTAGTCCATCTCCAAATCCTAATAAATAGCAAAAATAATTAAATGAATATTTTGTCTAATGTGAATATTATTTTGAAAGGGTAAAAGTCAGAAGAATTTAATACACAAAAAGAAAGAGATAAACCTTTGATTTTTCAGCAAATAACAAATGACTGATTTTTCTCTCTCAGCGCATGTTAAACTAACGTGCGCACCCATGGGGAAGAGGGCATGAATCCCTACGCAGAAAGCCCTAGAAGCTCAGGCGAATTCCATTCAAGTGAATGCACGGATGACAAAGAAAGGGAATCAGGGAAAACGAGGTACACATAGTGGAGAACTATCAACTGAAAGTGTAACCCAGACGAAAGAGAAACAATCGGAGGAAAGAGTTGAACTACCATCCCAATTGGAGATAGAAGTAGCAATTACAGAGGGAGCAAGTGAAATTGCACCGATAAACAAGAATAAAGATCCGGAATCGAGAAAAGGGAACCACCGTATCATGCAGGAATGGCAAGAAGCTATGAAAAAGTTAAGTGGATGCGGAAAAAGTCGTGGGCGGAAATAGAAGTTATGAATCGAGGTAAGGAAACGGCCATCGATTTGGGATAATTTCGATTTATCTAGAATCTCTAATATATGGATTTAAGCTAGAATATGTTTCCCCAACAAGCAAGGAGAAACCTATACATGCGAAATAGAGTATGAAGATATTACATACGAAATAGCGTATTGGCGGCACTACGTAGTTTGCTATGTTTTAGGGGCACACCCTCCTTTTACGTGTTGAATAGCTATATTCGCAGACAATGGGGGAAACTGGGGATAAACAAGGTGTCTATGATGAAGAATGGAATCGTCTTGGTTAGGTTTGACTCGGCCGAAGGGAAGAATGAAGTATTACAGGGGGGGATTTTCCATTGTGATAACAAACCTTTCATTGTAAAGGCTTGGGATGAGGATATGGAATTCACAAAGGAAGAGTTATACACAGTTCCAATATGGGTAAAGATGCCTGGCCTGGATTTTAAGTACTGGGGTCCTAAAGGGCTGAGTAAGATAGGTAGTTTAATTGGGAAACCATTGATGGCGGACAGGAACACTGAAATGAAAATTGGGCTAAACTTTGCTAGGTTACTTATTGAGGTGGATGTGGATTCCCCTCTGCCTGAGAAGGTGTTCTTCGGAAATGAAAGGGGAAATCTTACTGAACAAAGAATTATGTATGATTGGAAACCAGCTTTGTGCAAGTTCTGTGAAGCTCCAAGTTTATACAATGTCCCGTGATATTGAAACAATGTCCCGTGATATTGAAACAAGAAAAAGGGAAGACAACGCAACATATTATCTCAATGCAAGCCGAGAGAAAAAACACGAGAAAAAAATATCAAAAGAGGAGAATCACTGTAAATTGTTGATTTTAGCTATGCACTTAAACGACATGGAGCAACTGATATGGACAAATCATCTTATTACATCATAGAGTTCCGGAATTCACAAATTGTGACTTGATAAGTTGGTATTTTACCAACTTATTTCTTCGTTAATCTTAGATTATTGTTATGTTTTGATTGAGAAAATAGTTAATTTAATGGCGTTTACTTCCATTTTATAGGTTCATATGATTGAGAAGAGCTTTGGAAGAAATCAAGTGAAAAATAAAGTAAAAAAGAGGCCAAATTGAAGAAATGACAAAAAAATGACAGTTTTGCAAAAAACAAAAAAATTAGGGGCTGTTTTGGTCTAATTTTGAGGGGGAAAATTTTGGGACTACAAAAGCAAGACTTGAAGGCATTATTTTTCATCTTTGGCACAAAAACACAAGTTTTTGAGGCTAGGGTTTTCCTCCACATTTTGGGGTTGAAGATTTGAAGAATTGGGTTGAGAACTTTCTTAAACTTTTCTCCATTTCTTTGATTCCTTGCTTTGTAATGAATATCTAAGTGCGTAGTATTTATTTTCTTCACTTGAATCTTATTTATGAAAATATTCTATGATTAAAGTGTTGGATGAAACTCTTGTTTTGCTTATGTATTGAATGATTTTTATTGCTAATGAAGTGAGTTAATGTGGTTTTAATTAATCTTGTTCTTTAATGTTTCTTAAGGGATTAGCTAATCCTAAGACCCGCCCATTTACTTCGATTTGAGCTCTAGAGAGAAAGAGTGAGATTGGGAAAGATTAATTTACAAGAATTTGGCACTTTAAAACCCATCTAATAACTTGAGCTAGAGATAGGAAAGTTAATTGAGATTATATTAATTGTTCATATTTTTCACATTTTAAGGCTTGAGAAAGCTTAGTAATGAGATTCATCAATTTGCTAGTGAGATTTTAGAAATCATTATCTAATTAGCATAAACTCACTCATAGTTGTAAAATCGTGAAATACATTGGATCGTTACTTGAACGTAATTTCCTTTGTATCCATACTTGTGGCCATTGATCATTTTACCCGCTTTCTAGTTAGTTTTATCTTTGTTAGTTGTTAAAACAAAAATCAAATATTTAAAAAGTGTTTGGCTTAGCGTAGTTGGTGTAATTCCTTACTTATTTAAATCGCCTAGTATATTGTTCCCTGTGAGATCGACCCCGACTCATAGTTGGGTAAATTATATTACATTCGACCATGTACACTTTCGCTTTGAGGAGTGGATTTGGACGTTATCAATTTATGCGCCGTTACCGGGGAACAATTTGGCGTATTTGGGATTTAAGCTTGCTTTCTTTGGTCCAGACTTGTGAATATGTGTTTGTGAGTTTTCGTGTTTCTTTGTATTAGTTTTTTTTTTTTTTGTGTTATTTATTTTTGTTACTTGTGTCACTATGGCATCTTGGAATCAAAACAGGTTTTATGGTTGCAACCCATATTTTGATGACCCATGTCCATATAGTGGAGGAGCCCACTTTTGGCAAGATTGTAAAAATGCTACCGGGAGAGAGATGTGTGCATCGTCTCAATTCTATGATGGGAATAGTTGCGATATATATGGTGGTCAAGGTGGACATTGGGGTGATTGTCCCAATTATTTTGCTCCCTCCCCCCAAGTTGTTCTAACGAAAATGCTAATTGTGCTTTTGAGTTTGATAGGAACTCATAAAAGTAAATAATGACTAAACCCCGAAGAAGATGGGACTCACCAAAAGCTGATACGTGGATGATCCTATAGAGTACATCTGATATGGAAGCCATCTCTGGGTTGTGTGCAGAATGGCTAGTGTTGTGGAAGTCATCTATGGGCTATGTACGGAGTGACTGGTGTTGACACCTATGACCTCCTATAATTATTTTTAATCACTCAGAGACCTTGGAAAATAAAGAAGAAGTTGAGGAAATTTTGAAAAGCATAATGGGGAGGAATGAAAAATATGGGCAAGTCTTGACCAAATTGTGGGAAGAAGTTCAACATGGAGATGATGAAACTATCCAAAATGTGTCTCTCACCATGGATGGATTTTTACAAGCTTTGGATGACTCTTACAATGAAGAAAAACTTGACAAAATGGAAATGGTGAGCCAAGATTGGCTAATGAATCAAGCTCAACAACTTAAAGTTTATGGGGATCACCGTGAAGGCATTTCACGGAAGATGAAAGAATTTCTAAAAATGCATGTTGAGCAAAGTCAAGGAGTGGAGCTACTTGCAATTGCTATCTGAGAATTGGAGACCGATTTGTATGCAAACATTGAAGCATGTGATGCTCAATATCAAAGGGCCATGGATAGTATTTGTGAGTTGGTTTTCAATGAAGAAGAGGTCAAGATTGATTTTGAAGAGCTAATGGTGAATTGCCAACCGACCAACCCAAAAATAATGCAAGATGCCGAGATTAAAGAAATGATACTAGAGTTGCATAAAAAAGTTCATGAAACGGTTTTGGAAGACTCTAGTTCATTTTTGGGTGAGGATGTCAAAAATGGAGTGAATTCAAAATTGAACTGCATTGGACCACATTCCAACCATTTTTCAACATTGTTCTTGGTTGATGATATGGAAGTTGAACTAACCAAGCCTATGGAGAATTTTGACAACGAAGAAGAAAACATTTTCATTTTGGAGTTTGTCATGCCAAGAAGACAAAATGACATGCCTCACTTAAAGGTCAAGAAGTACAAAATGTGATACCCGAAAGTTGGCCTCTTTGTTTCCCTACCACCGCCTCACGAGCATCACCGGAATCTTGATTCAAAATTAGGGCATAAATTCATATCCTCCAATTGGAGGGAAAAGTGGTAAAGTTAACTCATATCATGCCGCGACATTAAATCAAGCGCTTGGTGGGAAGCAACCCATCGTTTTAAAAACAACAACTAACTATGGCTCTTGGCCCAGACAACGTCCTAGGCGTAAGGGAGATCGGAGCAACAGGGAACGCCTAGATGACTTTTTTCTATTTTTAAGTCATTTTTGAAATTTTATTTTTTAGAGTAGTTTATTTTATTATTTTTGAATAAGCTGCAAATTTTCAGAATTTTTGGAATTTTTTTGAGCTGGTCGGGGTTTCAAAGCAGCAACAAACTAGTAGCTGTTGTTGAAATATGGTTCCAGGTACCTAAACAAAAATCTCAGGTGCCATCACCTGTGGTTCGCAGGTCATGCTTGCATTTTGCAAGTACTGACAGTAAAAAAAAAAAAAAAAAAAAAAATCCTCAGGTGACATCACCTGTGGTTCACAGGTCATGCCTGCGTCTCGCAGGTGCTATTCGCAAATGCTTACAGTTGTGTAAAAAGAAAAAAGAATTTTTTTTTTGCTAGTCTGATGCAGACTTTAGGGAGTCCCTCAAACTATTTTATGTTTTGTTTTGATTATCTGCAGTGAGGACACTGCAGTGTTTGTAGTTGGGGATGGCACGTGGTCTATTTTATGTTTTGTTTTGATTATGGGCAGTGAGGACACTGCAGTGTTTGTAGTTGGGGATAGCATGTGGTAGCACATTATGTTTTTGGTTATGCTTGATTTGTGCCCCACATTATATTTTTGGTTATGCTTGATTTGTGCCCTTCCCGGGCTTTTGTCTTATGTATAGATATTGTGTGCCCTTGCTAGGCTTGTTTGGTGACTGTTGGTGTGGCCGTGGATAGACGTTGTTAGAAATGGAACCTGCTCAAAATTTTGAAATTTCGTTCTTTTAGCATGTTGTGGATTAGTCACTTTTATTATTTTATTTCCGTTCTTAGTTAGGTAGTTTAGCAGTAAAAATGGTGGTGGGATGTGATTTTTTGCCCCTTGGCTAACTTTTGGCTTGCTTGGTACCAACTTATTCGACCTCGTCGTATGAATTCTTGATTTTTGAAGGAAAAAACGATTAAAGTAAAGATTTTTGTTGTGACTTTTAGACTCAAATTTTGACTCTTACTTTCACTAATTAGTCTCTTTAGAGGCCGTTTGGATTGTCTTATAAGTTGCTGAAAACAGTTTACAAGTTGTATTCAGCTTTTTTGAGTGTTTGGCTGGCCATCTTAAAGTCATTTTGTGCTTAAAATAAGCGCAAAAAAATAATTGGGTCTGTTTGGTTTAGCTTATCTAAAGCAGCTTATAAGTTGAAAACAGCTTATAAGTCAAAAAAAAAAAAAAGTTGAGCTACCCCAATTTTTTTTATTTTTGGGCTTATAAGCTGTTTTTTTTTTTTAAGCCCATCCAAATAGGCTCTTAGGCTCTGAGTGACTTTTTGAGTTCATTTGTTTCAATTGGTTCTTGGATACATATTCTACTTGAGTTTTCATGTGCCATGTGTGGTGAGGTTTATTGTGAGTTCTTTTGCATTATTTGTGGTCTAGAACTTGCCCGGAATGAGTTTCAAGGTGAAATCCTCGACTACACTTGGTTTGAAAAATGATATTAGGTCTTCCTTGGACAGTATTAAATATCCTACCCTTGCAGAAAAGGGGCAATTTGCAGGATTAGTGATGGCTTTAATTTTTACCCCTCAAAATGGTGGTCTTTAAATTTTGTCCTTCGGGCAGAAATTCCGCCTTCAAGCAGAATTTGCATGGGCAAAAATTCTGCCTGTGTGACCCAAAAGGCAGAATTTGCTGGGCAGATTTGCAAAATTATTCTGCCTTGCGAATTTTTTTTCTTTTCATTGAGCTGGGGTTCGAACCACAACCTCAGGGTGTTAGGCGAGGGGTATAACTTAAAGACCACCATTTTGAAGGGCAAAAATTAAAGACCAGCCCAAATGAAGGGCAATCCGCGCAAAAAGAGTATTTTCCCTAGTCAAAACTTTTGAGCCTTCAACTTTTTCTTTGACAGCCAAGTTACAAGCTTTACCCCGTTCTTCATTGATCCATCTTTTGGTACCCTACCTCCTTAAGTGCATTGAAAGTGCAAATATAGTCTAAAAGTCTAAGTTTGTGGGTGATGGTTGGAAAAAGTTGTTATGTGGGAGTTACTTTAAAGGTGAAAACGTGAAAGATTTTTTTTTTTTTTTTGGAAACTTCCTTGTTATTTTGAAAAAGGAAAAAAAGTAAGAAAGATGAAAAAGGCATAAAAATAAGGAGCTGTGAATAAAGGGAAGACTAGTTGGTGAAATAAAAAATGAAGAAAGGCTGGAAAAGTTGTTGAAGGAAGTGTGCTTTAATTGTTGCAAATTGTAGTGCTTAGGGAGGTTTTGAGTCACTTTTACCCAAATTGTGCCCTACCTTAACCAAAAGACTACATTACAACCCTTAAAGTCCTAATTGATTTTGAACCCAGTGTGTCTACATTAGTGGAGAAATACATGAAGGGAAAGTTTATGGTACTACTTATGTGCATTTGAACATCTTTGTGTGAGAGAGAGTTAATTCTTTCCATTTGATATCCCATTTGTGTTTTAAATTGCATTTTGCGAGTTGGGATTCTCTTTTGAGTGTGAGGGCACATGAGAATTTAAGTTGTGAATTTATTCTATTTTCCATTGAGAGGAATGAACAAAAAAAAGTTGTTTTGTGATAATGAGGCAAATTTTAAAGCTTTAGTGTCATGACTTGATTGCTACTTTGATTAACTTCTGTTTGAGCACTAGAAATGAAAATGAAGTTTTTGAGAAAAAGTTGGTGATTCATATGTTTTGGATTAATTGGTGGTACCAATCAAAGTCATGTATTTGTGCTTAAAATAGATTTTTTGACTTGATATGATATTGGTGCACTTTTGAGTGGAGTCCTTTGAAGGAAATTGTATGATTTGATTTGCTTGAGGATAAGCAATAGTTTAAATTTGGAGGTTTGATGAGTTGATATTTTACCAACTTATTTCTTCTTTAATCTTAGATTGTTGCTATGTTTTGATTTAGAAAATAGTGCATTTAATATCGTTTACTTCTATTTTATAGGTTCATATGATTGAAAAGAGCTTTGGAAGAAATCAAGTGAAAAATAAAGTGAAAAAGACGTCAAATTGAAGAAATGAAAGAAACTGGACACTTTTCCAAAAACGGGACAGATTTGCAAAAAACAAAAATCAGGGGCTATTTTGGTCTAATTTTGAGTGGGAAAATTTTGGGACTACAAAAGCAAGACTTGAAGGCATTATTTTTCATCTTTGGCACAAAAACACAAGTTTTTGAGGCTAGGGTTTTCCTCCACATTTTGGGGTTGAAGATTTGAAGAATTGGGTTGAGAACTTTCTTAAACTTTTCTCCATTTCTTTGATTCCTTGCTTTGTAATGAATATCTAAGTGCGTAGTATTTATTTTCTTCACTTGAATCTTATTTATGAAAATATTCTATGATTAAAGTGTTGGATGAAACTCTTGTTTTGCTTATGTATTGAATGATTTTTATTGCTAATGAAGTGAGTTAATGTGGTTTTAATTAATCTTGTTCTTTAATGTTTCTTAAGGGATTAGCTAATCCTAAGACCCGCCCATTTACTTCGATTTGAGCTCTAGAGAGAAAGAGTGAGATTGGGAAAGATTAATTTACAAGAATTTGGCACTTTAAAACCCATCTAATAACTTGAGCTAGAGATAGGAAAGTTAATTGAGATTATATTAATTGTTCATATTTTTCACATTTTAAGGCTTGAGAAAGCTTAGTAATGAGATTCATCAATTTGCTAGTGAGATTTTAGAAATCATTATCTAATTAGCATAAACTCACTCATAGTTGTAAAATCGTGAAATACATTGGATCGTTACTTGAACGTAATTTCCTTTGTATCCATACTTGTGGCCATTGATCATTTTACTCGCTTTCTAGTTAGTTTTATCTTTGTTAGTTGTTAAAACAAAAATCAAATATTAAAAAAGTATTTGGCTTAACGTAGTTGGTGATAATTCCTTACTTGTTTAAATCGCCTAGTATATTGTTCCCTATGGGATTGACTCCTACTCATAGTTGGATAAATTATATTGCATACGATCGTGTACACTTTCTCTTTGAGGAGTGGATTTGGACGTTATCATGAGTTCTACAATGAACATTATGTAATTTTAAGTACAAAAATTGAGTTGACCGGAATACGGCCTTTTGGGACAATATCACGGGACATTGTAGAGTGTTGGAGCTTCAATCTGCAACTAAAAGAAAAAACACGAGAAAAAAATATCAAAAGAGCAAAATCATTGTCAATTGTTGAGTTTTAGCTATGCACTTAAACGACATAGAGCAATTGATATAGACAAATCATCTTACTACATCACAAAGTTTCGAAATTCGCAAATTGTGACTTCTACAATGAATTGCAATATGTCAACAATAGTTCTCAACGTATTGATATGGAGCTATTATAATCTACACAAATCTTAAGCCTCAAGGTGTTCTTGTTTGTGTTCTAACCCTAATAACAATCAATAAAAAATAATCTTTAATTATGTATAACTCATACATAATCTTAAAAGCTATTAACTAAAAGAAATAAATAAAGGTGTCTAGTTTCTACCGCTAATTCATAGGCTATTTTCGCTTTTTTTTTTAAAAAAAAAAAATTAATCAAATAGAATTTCAAACTTTCTGAATTTTGGCTCCTATAGGAATTGAAAAAAAAAAAAAATTGAGCACGTCATTCACGTTGAAACAACTTTTGCATCTTGAAATTGCTTGAAACTTTAATTGATTTATCCCATCATATTTAATTTAAAGGCAGTAAGAACTTACCACGGTATGCTTGATGAGTTGGCCTCTGACGACACACGTGAAAATTTATATCAATACGTAAATGTAAAAGCTCTAATTCATTCCTATTTATATGTGATTGTTTGAGGAGTTAGAGTCCATCATAAATTTGACATAGTTGCTGTCAAAGAATTTTAGTGCGGATGCCTCATTGAAATTTAGGTGACTTCAAATCTATATATAATACTAGTTCCGGCATACGCGCTTTACGCGTGATTAAAGCGCGTACAATAATTTATATCGAGAATTATACTTTGTCCTATAATTTAATTTAAATGTGAAAAAGAATCAATCAAATTTACATAGGAAGTGTCGTTTTGGGATACAAACTTACTTAATCACGTGATTCATGTTTTTTTACTTATACGTGAATAAGGATGTATTCACACTTCTTAGTGGGTGACACCGCAAATTTATGTAAAATCTAGGAGTAAAATTTTACTAAATCTTAAATTCCTAAACATTAGGATTTCTTTAAGTAGTTCAAGTAAAGAAAGATCTAAGTAAGCAAATTTTAGTTGATTTCAAAGTCTTACATATTAGGGCTTTCTATATGGTACTCCCTCTGTCCCAAAACGATTGTCCTCCTTTCCTTTTTAGTCTGTTCCAAAAAGATTGTCCTCTTTCTATATTTAGAAACAATTTAATTTTATGAGATGTTTTACAGCCACACAAATATCTAAGGCTTGTTTTGGATCACACATTTCAAAAGTCTTCCTTTATTTCTTAAACTTTGTATCAAGTCAAAAAAGGACAATCTTTTTGGGAGATGGAGTAATATTTAATATGCAACTTTTCGTTGATATCAAAGTCCTAAATATTAAAACAATAAATAAATTTAGGGCATTAATAAATGTCAACTTATTATAACTAATTAAATCAAAAAAAGAAGTAAAAGTTATCATATATAACAGGTTATTGGTTCGTCATGATTTAATAATAATGCTTAGTTGTTTTTAACTTAAAACGGATGAGAAATGAAAAAAGAAGTAAAAGTTATCATATATAACAGGTTATTGGTTCGTCACGATTTAATAATAATACTTAGTTGTTTTTAACTTAAAACGGATGAGAATTGGATGTTTATATATATATATATATATATATATATATATATATATATATATATATATATATATATATATATATATATATATATTTAAGAAAACCTTTTAACTTATTTTTTATTGACCTTTAATTTGTGTATGTTATTGGTTAACATTTCTCTTTGGGCGAGAAGATTTGTATACCGAGTCATTTAACTATTACTATTGTTGTGGAAAATTTTATAAATATTAAATAACAGTTTCTAAAAATAATAATTCAAATAAGGAAATAATTTATGTTTATATAAGTAAAATCTTACTCAATATTAAATTTCTAAATATTAGGAGTTCTTATATGGTTCAAATTTTTCTTTATTTAAAAAATTATTAAATGACAACAACAATAACAACATCCAGTATAATCCCATAAAGTGGGTAAATCTTGTCCATTTTGAAATCTATTCTTCAATTTTTAGATTTTAACTTTTTTTTTTGTGTGAGAACTGATTTGGTCATTTTTATACTAAATTAGTAAAAAATTGTTTATAAATTTAAGAAATATACCGCAACACAAACGTGAATAGTGTTAATTTTTACTTTATACACGTGCACAAATAATTTGAGGTGGCTTATAAATTCGTTATTTTTTTTATGTAAATTAAACTGGTTTAATCATTAACAATAGATAGAAAACTTAAAGGAAAAGAATATATGTTAACAGGAATTTTTCTTTTTAATAACATAAAGACTCCTAATCCTAAAAAGAAACCCAAAGTGGTAAAGTTTTAAGATCCTATTTAGCTTATTCAATAAAAGAATAAACTATGCTCCATAGAAGTACTTATTTAATTTTATTGTGTTTACTTTTTACTTCTAGAAACATATTTATATATGGTTTTCATTAAATATTTGTACTCACAGAGTTATGTTTTGTAAATTATTTAGTTCTAAACTCAAGTAAATCAAAAAAATAAAACACAAACTAAAAATTTACATTATTAAATGGATTTAGTTTTAAATTCTGAAGTCTCCCAAGAAATAATTTAGGTGTACCTTTTAAGCCTAAATGCCATTGAATTCTAAAATCTTCTACACTAGCTAGGTCAAAATATCATTGAACTCTATTTTTTTTTTTAACTTTTGTTTTTAATTTTCTTTTATTTGTTTGTACATTGTCGTATTTTTGTTTCTTTTATGAAAAAGATTGAAATGGACTCTGATCGCATGCATATTGTTTATGGGACGAAAAGAAAAAAAATTATATGACCGTTCTTTAAGTTAAATCGGTAGAAGTTATACCTCAAAATAGTTCTTGCATCTATAGAGCGAGCCTTCTCTCGCGCACGTTAAAATTTTGATAGATTATCGAGGTCTTCACAGAGAGAATGGTGTGCCTCCTCAATGATGTTTTGCATATTGCATGCCAAACATATAACATGGCGCATTCATCCTAATTATTCATGGCCAGTATATATTTCAAACACATGTTAGGAATTAGAAAAAGAACTAAAATAACACAATATTTAACACAAATAGTGACAACGACTTTTTAAAAAATTTCTAAATAAAATTCAACACAGATTATATGAAACAATTTAAACTAAAACTAAGGATTACATTCAATTTGATCATATGCATATAAGTGGACAAGCATCCTATGCAAATCTAATTAGAATTAAAAAAAAAAAAAATACAAAAACAAAAACAAAAACAAAAAGGAAAAAGACATTAGGAGTTTAGAACCATGCGTCTCTAATTAATGGTGAGAATGTGCCTATCAGCTCCATATATAAAAGGAAATAGGCAGCTGAAAATTGTATATAAGGTAAGTTTAATTGAATACAAAGTCTTAAATATTAGGGCTTCCTACCCATGACAAATAAGGAATGATTTAATACGTTTTTTAAATTATTTTTTAATTTTAAATATTAGGCAATTAGTAAATGGCGATTTTGTCTACTGCGGAGTCTTTTAATGAAGGGCAAAAAGTTCAATTAACATTTCTAAGGCCCTTCACACTTTTAATATAATATAGATAAAGTTAAGCATAGACAAGGTGATGTGACACCTCTCTATGACTAGCATTCCTATTTATCTTTTTTCTCTTTTTTTTTTTTTAGCTTTTTACCCTATTATTTTTATCATTATAATTCAATTAATCTTATTCAATTAATAGGCTATAAAGTCCCTCTAATAAAGTAGGGTTAATAATTGTATTCGTGGGATTCATGCTTGTAATCGTGGGGTTGTTAATGCAGCCTCTATGCCTTATCCGTTGCCTTCCTTGAGAAACCTCAATAGGCTGAATATATTTTTTCAGTTGCAATATTACTTTGTCCGGTTATGAGTCTTGGAAACTTAAAAGGCTCCATAAGCTTATCAAAGAACTTGAGCACCACTATATATACACCTGACCTAGAGGTGGCAATTTGAGCCCATATTTAGAAAATTAGCTCATTTTACCCACATGTTAGTGAGTTAGGTTACTCATATTTCAGGTGGGTAAATATGAGCTTCAAATATCTCTTTAACCCATAAAAATATGGGCAAATATCGGTATCCATATAAGAACACACTAGACCCAATAACAACTCATTTTGAAAATGAGAAATTTCTTTCTTACTTCCCACCCCAACCCTTACCCCACCACCCACCCCACCATGCCCCCCCCCACACCCCACTTTTTTTTTAATTTCATATATTTTATTTTTCTTTTATAAAAAGCTTATAAAAAAGGAGAATTTTTTTTCTTACCTCCCACCCCAACCCTTACCCCACCACCCACTCCGCCATGCCCTCCACCCACACACATTTTTTTTTTCATACACTTTATTTTTCTTTTATAAAAAGCTTATAAAAAAGGAGAATTTTTTTTCTTACCTTCGACTCCGATCCCTACCCCCACCCCCACCATACCCCCCCCCAAAAAAAAATAAATTCAATTTCATATATTTTACCTTTATAAAATTTTATAAAAAATGGAAACAAAATTCTTACTCCCACCCCCGACCCCCTACGCCTCTCCCCCCCCCCCCCCCCCCCCCCCCCAAAAAAAAAAAAACAAAATCAATTTCAAATATTTTAATTTTATAAAATTTTTATAAAAAATGGAAAAAAAAAATTCTTACCCCTGCCCCACCCCCCTCCCCCCAAATTTCAATTTTCCTATATATTACTTCTATAAAAAATTTATAAATAATGGAAAAGAATTTCTAGTCCCCCACCCCATCGCCTAACTCCACCCTCCCCCCTCCCCCGCCCCAAAAAAAATCAATTTCATATATTTTACTTTAATAAAAAAATTATAAAAAATGAAAAAAAAAAATTCTTACCCCCACCCCACCCCCTCCACCACCCCCACCCCTCACCCCTGAAATTTATATGAAAAAATTAATTTAACTTGACAAAAGAAAAAAATTATAAACATACACTTAAAATAATATTACACTTGTATAATACAGGTTAACCGATAACCAACCCAGCCATTTATCACCCAACCCATATTTACCCACATAAAATATGGGCGGTTTGAAACCCAACCCATTTTTGTTCAAACCATTTTCAACCAAACCAAATCCAACCAAACCCACCCATTTGCCACCCCTAACCTGACCTAAGCACCAAACGAATATAGCATTTCATGGTACATTTTCATTTAGTCTTATCATGTTATGAACCCAGGCTATTGGGGTTGTGAGTATGTGTAAAAACTTGATGGACTTTTGTCAGTGTATTCATTTTCGGACGGCGGTACATTGAGGTGCATTTCTTAAGATTTTTTTTTGGTTTCTGTTGCTCATTTCTCTCGAATAGTAAAAACTAATAAAAAGGTGACTTCGGTCAATATATATATATATATACATAGCCAAAGGACTGCCATCTTCTGCTAGCAGGCTGCAAAGAATATTGCTTATGATGATCTGTAAAATTACTACATTATTGGCTATAATAGACAATGTTTCTATTCAAACTTCAAAGGTAAAGCATCTGATTTGGTAAGAATACATATCGCATAAATAAAAGAACATATATTTTTTTTTTTTTTTTTTTTTTTTTTTTTGTAACTAGAAGTTATAAAAATGAAAAACTTGATGGGTATTGTGAACTACACATACTTCCACCACTCCACGTCTACAAAATGTGTTGTGAATTATTTATTTTTTATTTTAGTTGCTGCCATGGAGGCTATTTTTTTCTATATTTTTTTTTCACTTATTGCTTATGATAAATATACCAAAGATGATTTTATGTGATTTTGGTTTAGCATTTGATAACTTAAGTTTTGTAAAAGGACCTTTTGGTTGAAGTTATAATTTCTTCTGCTTAGATTACTTTTGATAGGAGGAATAATTAAAAATAAAATTAGTTTTGTTAAAATATAACTTTATTTTAATATTTGAGTATTCGAAAAAGAATAAATCCTATATTTAGTGAGATTCTTTTACTCCGCGCGAAGCGCGGATAAATTCACTAGTACCTAATTAATAGGCAAAGTTCGTTCTAAAGCCTTAAATAATGTACCTAATTAATAGGCAAGTTTCGCTCCTTAAATAGATAAATAAGGAAAGCCTAATTTTAGGTACATATTTCAAATAAGGTAAGGTTTAATAACCATATTTTAATGAATTTTCAATTGTTAAATATTAGAGAAATAATTTGAGGAAATAGTAAATGACAATGTTGTCTATTGGGGAGTCTTTTAATAGAGGGCAAAATGTTAAAATAATATTTCTAAGGCCCTTTGTGCTTTTAATATAGGGAAGAACACCTATGCCCCCTACACACAAAATAATTAACCTTTCACGCCCCTTTTACTTTCATACCCCAAAACTATTTACCCTTTCTATTCATGGTAGCTTTTGTAGGTAATTGTATCTTTTTCTTCTTTTCTTTTTTTTATTCTTTATTCCTTTTCTTTCGTTTCTTCTTTTCTTTTAATTTCTCATTTTTTTAATTCTTTTTGTCCTTTTTTTTTTCATTTATTTTTTGTACCAAGTCACACTATTTTTTTTATTTTCTTTTCATCATAATATGATTCCATATTTAATTCTAGCCCCTTTCTTTTCACTTTTTTTTTTTCTATTTTTTTAAATTTCTTGTTCATTTTTTTTCCCAAATCATACTATTTTTTATTTTTCTTTTCACCATAATATGATTCCATATTTAATTCTAGTTCCTTTCTTTTCACTTTTTTTTTTTTTTTTAATTTCGTGTTCCTTTTTCAATTTTTATTTCTTTTTTTTTAATTATTATTTTCATAATCTAATTTCATTCACGTTTATTACTATTTTTATTTATTCTTCTTTTTTAATTTTTGGTGAATTTTTTCTTTATTTTCTGTTCTTTTTCATAATCTAATTCTACACACTTTTTGGCTCCTTTTCTTTCATTTTTTTTAATATCAATAAAAAGGATAACTGATATATTATCTTTTTAATTTATTCTATTTTTTTCTATATCTCAAAAAAATAATTATTCTAGCATACAGTGAGAATATATTACCATGATGGTATCATGAAGGACAGCTGAAGTCCTTGAATAAAACAGTCTCCAGTCCTACATGATACTACAATGGTATAAAAATATACTGGCATAAAAATATACTGAGATGGTATCATGCAGGACTGTTGCAGTCCTTCAACGAAACACTCTTCAACATTCCTCCATGATACCATCATGGTATAATAATATAATGAGATGGTATCATGGAGGACTGCTGTATTTATGTCCACACCTGCCTAAAGAGTGACAGATTTTGTCTAGAAAGTATATATCATATACTGAGAAGGTATCGTAGAAGGTTGATTCATTCCTTCAAAAAATACTACTTAATCCTCTATGATGCCTACATGACATATCATATACTAATAGGTATCATAGATGATTGATAGTTTATTCCTTGAAGAAAAACACTTAGGCCTCTATGATATCATCCTGATATATACCACTACATGTTACCATCACAGTATATTTATATCATCGCAAAATATTTTCTTCAATGAGATACTCTTCAGCAACCCTACATGATACCATTATGATATATACCATATACTCAGATTGTATCATGAAGGATTGTTGAAGTCCTTGAATGCAACAGTCATCAATCCTCCATGGTACCATCATGGCATAAAAATACGCTGAGATGGTACCATGGAGGACTTCTTGAGTCCTTGACATGTGCCAGTAGTCTTGCATGATACCATCATGGTATATACCATATACAGATAGTGTATCATGAATGACTGTTTCAGCCATTCAAATAGAGTCCTTCATGATACCATCATTATATATAACTCTACACAGATGGTATCATGGAGACTGCTTCATTCCTTCAATGACATTTCTCAATCCTCCATGATACCATCGTGTAGATTTATATACCATGATGGTATCATGGAGGACTCTTTTTGGGTAGAGGGTTGGTTTATTCCTTTAAGAAAAACACAACTCAATTTTCTATGATACCCACACATGATATCCGCCTCCAGAGGCATTCAGACATATAGGTTATCTCTCATTAATTTCATATTAAGTTTCCTATTTTGTTATATTGCTATTCTTGCCTTACATACTCAGTACATTATTCGTACTGACATCCTTTTATTTGAGACACTGCGTTCATGCCCGCAAGTTCAAGTAGTCGGAGCGAGTTCGACAAAGCCGGATTTTCTTTCACCAGGCAGCTAGTAAGTAGGCTTTGATCCAGAGACGCAGTCTCTTGGTATGATATTTTGATTTGTACATATGAGTATGATGAGGCCTTGTCCCGTCCTTCCTGCAGTTTATATTTCCATAGAGGTCTGTAGACATTTGTACGTAGTTAGCAAGTTATGTAACCTTGTCGGCTCTATGATACTCGTGATGTTGTAGCGACCTTGTTGGTTCGCGTATGCACATATATGTTGGATTACCGGATATTTTTATGTTGGGCCCTTTCTGCGTGCAGGTATTCTTTGGGTTATGTTATATGTTGTTCAAGGTAACTGTTAAGTCAGGTGGTTCCCGGCCTATGGGTCGGAGCCCGTCATGCCTCTTGTTGGGGTGTGACAAATTGGTATCAGAGCAGTTCCGTCCTAGGGTTGTCTACAGACCGTGTCCAGTAGAGTCTTGTTTATGGGTGTAAAGCGCGCCACACTTATAAACAAGAGGCTGCGGGGCATTTAGGAATGATTGACCTTCCTTCTCATCTTAGATCGTGCGATAGAGCCAAAGTCTAGGAAAGATCATTTATGAATCTCTTTTGTGCAGATTGATTTAGATGAAGAGGACGATTTTAGATGATGGGGGTGCAAGGAAGGCCCCCAGGTTAGATTCCGGACCAGCATCACCCCCCAGGCAGAATAGGAGGAGCCTTAGTTATTCTATGGAGACTGATCCTTCTGAGGACATTGAGACGACTTCCCCAGAGTCTATGACCCCTGTAGAGGAGGATCCATCCGAGGACAGTTATGAGACGGACCCGTCTGATGGTTCGTACGAGACCTCAGCGGAGCCAGAGGCTCCTGAGGTTCTACCAAATTTGGTTCCTCCAGTTTCTCCTGTGATGGAGCATTTTGTTAGAGTAGCTACTAGCGTGAGCGTTACAGTATGCCCTAGTCCTCTGTCTTGGCCTTCGGTCAATCTGGAAGGGCCTGAGCATTCGTATCCTATGGACTATGACAAAGAAGATGAGGAGGAGTAGATTAGTAGATGGCAGGAGGATGACGAAGGAGATGTTTCACTACACAGTTCCCCAGACTGAGATCAGGACGGGCCCACTACAGGTACATGGTTCCTTTTATTAACACTTTTTATGTTATGTGTGATTATTATGGGATATTACCTGATTGTTGGTAAATGAAAATTTTGAAGAAGTGGATCACCAAAGTAATTATGGATAATTGTGACTAAGACATTTTGTTATCGCTAGCAACCTCGGAAGTAGGGATGAAAAAGCAGTTGCGTGTGTTGATTTATGACTGCGGCAATTTTCTAGACGACGGGAAATTTCAGAGGTTATGATAGTATTTACCCAATCACGGAATTAAGGACTTTTCCAATTGAGGGAAAAATGTATTACAGAGTTTTATTTGAGTTTCTTTTAGAACTTCAAATAGATGTTCAAGGATAAGTGACGAAGACCAGACTGTAATAAAAAGGATGGATGAGATTCCTTTAAGGAAAGGTATCTAAATATTTTTAGCTAATGTGGTGAAGGTCATTTGACAACCCGAAATATATGAGTCTTATGATTATCTTATGAGACACGAAAGGTGCGGATCAAGTTGGGTATTGAAGTTAAGGTAGCAAGTGCTACAAGATAGGTCAGTATTGTCTTTCTCAGGATATTAAAGTAAAGTAATTATGATATAATGATACCGGGGAAAGAGGAATATGTATATATAAGAGTAATAAGATTATGATATCGTGAGGAGAGAAGAAGCATGAGTAAGGGAAGTATATTGCTAGTAAGGGTTAAGTGGAATTCTTAGGAAAAGGATTAAGGTGTTGGTAAAGATGAAAAGCCGTTCGGGTAAGTTTCTAAAGTAAGTAAGCAGAGAGGAGAGAGAATGGCAAAATGTGATAAAAGACAAATGTGAAGATCCTGGAAATAGATCTGGACAAACAGGGTTGAAGTATAATGACGATGGGTATGGATGTAATCCGAGACGAGGAAATCAAATTTTACGAAAAATGCCAAGAGAATTTTCGACTCTTAAGGTACATCCGAGAGGATAAATATGAAGTCATATTGATACGTTTGCTTAGAAAATAGACAAACCACACCCACCCTAAGAGACGATCTTAGAAATGGAAAGGATTTGTACTTCTAATAGAGTATTTTACGAATTTCGGGGCCAATGCGGTAAAATGGTAAGGTGGAGAAGAGCGCTTTATGAGCGAGGAAAGTTAAGCAAGGTTCTAGGAGGAAAAGTAAGAAAAGTGGACTAATGGATTGGCCAGAAGAAGTTATGTAACCATCAAGGACAAGAGGAATAATAATAAGCTAATAAATCTAGTAAGCGGCAAAACACTGATAATCAGAGATAAGAGTCTTAGTAAGAAGTACAGAAATTTGGTCATAAAGTGTCACGACCCAGCCGGAGGGTCATGATGGGCACCTGGTGCTAACCCACCCGGGCACCTCTTATCGTACATTCACATTTACATCTAGGTGAGCCACATAGCTTAGTCATAATTTCTATCCATCATTCATGCTAATCTCATTGGGCAGCAATACATTTATATCATCATCGACACAATTCCCATATCCATGTACACTAGCCGACGAGGCTATCAAAATAATATACAAAATATAAGCCGACAAGGCTACAAGACATCTAACCATACACAACTGTCTACGAGCCTCTAAGAAGAGTATGTCATATCATACAGGCAGGACAAGACCCCACCTTGCCCATAGGTATGTACACAAAAGAATAATACCAAAAACTGTAGCTCCGAATGAAATGGAACTCCTCTATGTAGTCCCTAAATAAGAAGTCTATGGATCAAGCCTGTCTCCCTGTCCACTTGCGGGCATGACGCAACGTCCACAAACAAAAGGACGTCAGTACGAATAATGTACTGAGTATGTAAAGCATAATCATCATCATAATAGGAGCATAAGAGACAAAGATAAGAAATAGCATGAGATGGGAGAATCGGGAGATAGTAGAGCCATCATCATAATTACTTACTTGTCTTTCATAGGGACCTTCTATTTCTAGTGCGTGCTCGTGTACATACATGTATACATATACATATATCCATATCTGTATCCATATTCATACCCATATTCGTATCCATATTCATATGCATATTCATATTCATACCCTTAGCATACCCGACCCTGAAGGTTCGGTGGTTTCACATACCCGGCCAGGACAAGGCTTGGTGGCATACATACCTAGCCCTACCAAGGCTCAGTGTTATTCGCACCCAACTGCAGTGGTGCGCGCGCAATAGGTATCATACCCGACCATATAAGCTCGGTGTTGCATAATAGCCATACATACATAGACACGTATACATAAGAGCCCATAAGTATCATCAACATCATTGCCATCATCATTTTCATTACGTCTATCCTTGGAGGATCAACTATCATATAGGGGATGCAATAGAATCGTGAACGTATCGAGGGTTATAAGCCTTTGTAATCTTAGAGATAGAATCATTTGGAAGACATTATGGAACTCATGAAAGGATACATATAGCAAGGGAACCATGCCTTAATGAAAGATGGGTTAGCCTTACATACCTCTTTGTCTTATAACTATTTAATGTTCACCGTTGAAGCTTGAATAATCTACATTTAGAAGGATTCATACCATGGTTAAACCTTAATGATACTCTTAAATTCAACCTAGAATAATTCATGATCTAATGAAAAATTGGGCAGCATTTCCCCTATTTCGTCAACTTCCACCATATCACAAAACAACTCCCAAACATCCGTAATACACTCACAATATCATAATCAAGCAGTCACATTACATTAAGCCTTCAATATTCACCCTCATGTTCAACTCATACTAGCAACTTCATACCTATTTTAGCACATTTTCATGTAATGCTTCTTCATCTCCATTATTACCTTCCATAACACGATTATATCCATATCATACTAAGAATCATGACTTCATTTAGTTCACTACTCATAAACATCATAAAAGCTACATTTAGACTTCATTTTCTACTTTCTTCTTCTACCCAAGTTTTGCTACAACCAAACATTCTCATTAACATGAAATAAGCATGTAAACTAACCTTTTTATCCCATAGAAACAAGCATTGGAGCAGCTATCAACTTGTGCAAAAACCCTAGCCACAATGCCCAAGTTTTCTTGAAATCTACCAACCCTAGGAAGCCTTCTAACACATGAACACTTTGATTCTTGCTATTTGATCTTTGTAATATCTTGCGTTTGAGTAAAATATGTTTGGAGAAGGGTTTTGGAGCTTTAGAGAGCTTGGATGAATTGTGGGAAATGAAATAAGGTGAGGGTCGTCCATCCTTATAAAATAAAATTCTGGCCCGACCCGATTTATACGGGCCGTATAATTTATACGGGCCGTATAATTTATACGGTCCGTATAATTTATATGGTCCGCATAATCAGGCCGTATAATACCACCAGGATACACCCTTCTCTGGAACAAACCTACGGACTATTATTCGGGCCGTATAATTTATACGATCCGTATAAATGGCCGTACAACTGAAAAATTTCGATTTTCATTCTCGTCGACTCGTTTGACTTCCAATCCTCGTGGAACCTTCTCTACACTTATATAACACTTCATTAACTATACAATAGGCCCTATAGTAGCCCCTCAAGATATTTCTAAATAAACATTAGCTCAATTATAGCGGAAACCTTTCCGAACACGACTTACATTTCACTCCCTTCAACAACTAAACTTCACATATTCGTATGACTTTGAAATCTCATAGTATGCACCTTAAGCTGTCTAATGCTTTCCTTAATCTCGTGAGGATTTCATAATCACCCTAAGCTCACAATAGCCTATCCGCAAGGCAACACATCCGAAAATTTTTGAGGTGTAACATAAAGGAAATTGGAAGAATGTACGAGGGATGTGTATGAATACGGGTAAGTTGTAATATCGTAAGGGTTGGATGAAAGTAGAAGACAAAAAGAGTACACTTTGCGAACATTTCATGATAAGCACAAGAATTGGTAAGAAAATTTGAAGAACTATGATGCAAAACTGTGACGCAAACTATTAAGGGCGATGAGACAATATGAGTTTAGCTAATGAAAGGATGAATCGTGAGAACGAATAGTATAGCATAGATGTGAATCAGGAATTAAAAGAAACCAGAATCTTACGGATCTTAGACAAAAAAAAAAGTAGTCGGGAATGAAGATTACTGCTGAAGGAGCATCGTGTAAAGACCCCGACAAACTTTGATGTCACCATTAATTCATTAGACTAAAGGATTAATAATCATGAAATGAAGAAGTAGTCTGAGGTGTCTTCAATATGTGTAAATCCTTGACTTAGTACAAATGTTCAGCTAGTAAAACGGAAATGAATTAAACCAGACAATGAAGGAAATTTTCGATATTGTATGGGATAAAGGAGTTAAAGGACCGCTAATGTTAGCCAGATGGCTACCAAAGCCGGTTAAAACTCGAATGTTATTAATATTTGAGAACGTCCCTAAAGGGGGGAAGCCAAATTCAGTTTCAAGATGAATTACAATACTCCTAAGCTCATAAAGAGGAGCCAAAGTTTGAGAAGTATAGATTTACTAGCGGAAAGTGGGAATGGACTAAATGAAAGTATGTATATACATATACATACATATATATATATATATATATATATATATATATATATATATATATATATATATATATATATATATATATATATGAAACAAAGATGGAACAAGAAGCATGATAAGATGAAGAAGAATTAACAAACAAAAAAGAATACGTCTTGTCAATAAAGCACACTGTGTTTCCAAGCTATGGTCCGCTCTCGCCGGAGAAAATATAAGTCTACCACAAGGTAATAAAAGAAGAAAAATGGCGGCATGATGACCAGGGATGAGTATAAGGGACAACCTGGATCACTAAAAAGGAAATTCTAGTAAAAGAGGAGATATTTAACTAGGGGGAATAATTATAGAAGGTTGTGACTAAATAAGATTTTATTCTAATTCCACGTTTATGAGTTAATTATGTTAAGATTCAACGAAAGGAAATTGGAGGAAGAGTTCCAAATACGAAGTTGAAGATATTTGAATCATAAATTGGCATAAGGAATCATAAATTGGCATAAGTTGTGATTGTTAGTATGATGTGAAGGTAATCTTGCTATGAGAGACAATAATAATGATGAGGAAGTGTCATATACAAGTATATAAGGTATTGTGTTGCTGTTGTTGTTGTGGATGGATTATGGAAAGAAGTCTGGTTGATTGAGTCCAATTTGAATATAAATTTCTCGGCTACTCGATATACATTAAATGAGAAATCTGAGGTAAAGTAAGCATCGAGAATAATAAGACGATAGTAAGGAAAAAGCTAATTCAAATCATCTGGGCGTTATCACAGATGGAACTATGATGAGATTGTAAGGAATTACAGAGTTCGGCCAAGAAACTGAAAGGACATGATATGGTATATACAAAATCAATTAGTACTAAGAGGGATAATCTAAAATAGCACCAGAGAAGCAAGTAAGGAAAAGTACCGCAACCAAATAAGAAAGTTGTCCACTAGCAGAGGAATAAAGAGCTACGAAACAGGTTGGGATAAGTCAACAAAAGGGGAAGTCATGGAAGTAGTCGGAGATAAGACCACAAGAAAGGAGTTCAAGGATATAAATTGAAGAGATGGATATTTAAGAAATTAAGAGATCCACTTGATTGACAAACTGAAATGACAGGTAAGTGCGTCATACTATGGAAAAGACTTATTAAGTGAGAGTCGGTCGAAGGTGAAGGGAAAAAGGAAAACCCCAAAGGGAATAATCAAAGGATATCGCATTTGATCGAGACAAGTCAAAGTGACGATGGAACCTCGTGGGACAAGCAAAATAATGGTTCTTATTGGAAAGGGATGAATAAAGGCTACAGACAAAGTAAAGAGTGAAACGATTTGCATTCGCTGCATGACAAGGAACCTTGGTTAATCTTCAGCAAACCTCCAAATTCACCCCAATTTATTAGTCGGACTAAGGATTAGAAACCTTAAGACTGATTGAAGGAAAGGAATCATCAAGGAAGATATTTGAGATATTTTGACATAAGTACAAAAAATTTCTATTAACTAGCCCAACTGCAAGAAGTCCAATTAAAGGAAAGAGGAATCAAGCGAGAAATTTCGGTGTTAAACCAGTTGAAAGATAAAGTACCACAAAGATTAATTTGACTACAATGGAAAACAAAGGATGCTGCAATATGACTAGTTTTGAGGTTATCTTAAGGGGAAGGTATAAGAATAAGTTTGTTATAGCCCGTATTTCGTACGTTCGGACGTTGTGGGATAATGGTAAGAAATTAAGGACAAGACCATGTTCTAAAATAAATTTAGTGTCGGAGTCGTTGGGAATGTTATTTATGGATATTGGTATTGTGGAAATATTGAGAAAGGCTAAGGGCAAGAAGAGAAATTCGCAAAATGGGCCGTGAAAATAAGGTGGAAGGTTAGGGACAAACTGGTAATATTGAGAAAAGTCGAGGGTAAAATGGGAATTTCACATGAGTTTCATGAAAGTTCATGAAAGGGGCCATATTTGTATTTTAAGAAAATTCTAGAAAAAAAAAGAAAGGAATTAAGTCATCTTTGGGAATTTAAAGAAAATTCAAGAAAATGGAAGAAATTTCTAGAAAAGAAGAAAGAAGGGAGTCATGTGTTTATATTTTATTTGGAGGGACTTATTTATAAATATAGATAAGTGGAGGGGAAGAATTATAAGACCTTATATATATTCCCACAAGTTCATGAAATTTGAAGAGAAGAGAGAAAGAAGAAAGAACAAGGGCCATGTTCGGCCACCTTGAAAAAAAAAGAAGAAAAACCGAAAAAAAAAAGAAGAAGAAGAGAGTTTTCAACTTGTTCTTTCTAGCCAAGCAATTCAATAAAGGGTTCTTGGTAAGGTGGAGTGATTTGTAGAGCAAGGAAAACACAACTTCATAAGTTGGAAATTCAAGCAAGTTGGAGAATCAAAGAAGGAGGTAAGAATTCATTCTCTTTATATGTTATGGATATTTTTGCATGTTGTAGTATACAAAAAGGAGTGAAATTCATGAGGAACATGAATATGGAGGTGGTGGCCGTGTGTGTTTGTTGTGGTGTGGGAAAGATTGAATTAGTTTTATGTAGTATGTTGCTTGTTGTTGTAATGTATAGAAAAAGATAAAAATTCATGGAAATATGTGTGTAGTGTTGTAGCCGTGCATGTAGAGGTTTGGCCGAATATATGTTGTGTTGAGTAGATGTGGTGAATTGGTTCTATGTGACATTTCAATTGTTGTTATGATAGATTTCATGATGCAAAACGTGGATTTAATGGTTAGCAATGAAGTTGTAATTGTTGGTGGATTATGGAAGAAGTTAGTGCAACACTAGCATGGTTTATGTAATTGTATGAATAATGTTAATAATGCATGGTTGTTGATATGGTTTATGAATCTAGAATAAGAGGAATGTGTGGTCAATACTTTTGTTGAAGTTGAGGGTTTCGGATGGCATTGGGTCATTTTGAATGTTGTAAGATTGTTAGAAAAGTTGTTGTAATTATTGTTGATAATGTGGCCGAGTTCCATTCTCGGGTTGTTGTTGTTGAATTGGGCCGAGTTAGAATCTCGGGGATGGCGCATTTACGGGGGAAATGTTGCCGAAATTTTGGTAGACAAGTGTTATTTCAAGAATTCACTTTTGGATGCTCGGTTAACATTTGGTAAATGTGACCAATTTGTAGATTTTGATGGATTTGGAACATGAATTTGGAGTAGCGGAAGGAGCGGAAAGAGGTATGTAAGACTTCACTTTCCTTCTTTGGCATGTCTTAGACGTAGTAGGCTTGAACACGGGCCTCGGGATAATTCCTTTCCTAGAAAACCAAGATTGAAATCCGTTACTATTCATTCGGTAGAATTGAACTAGAAATTGTGTGAAATGCCGAAAAGCTTCCTAAACACCTAGAACTTGTATAAATAAGACCCGATTACCCTAAAGCTCTCATAAGCAATGTCACGAAACGTATTATACGCAAATGGTGTATGACGCCTCATTTGATCCGAGGTGGGCCCACTATTCCCGAATTCCCTCCTATTGTTCCATTAGGCTTATTTCCGTATTATAGTCAATGAAAGTTCTTGGTTATTGTAACGATAGTCGTTCTAACTAAACCATTGATCCCAAGGCATGATTTTCTTTCCTAAGTTTACAAATGTTTTCCAAAATTTTCATTGTTCTCCAAAACCAAGTTTTACAATATTGAAAGCCTTAAAGACTAAAACAACGATTATGGTTCTATGATGATAATGATGATGCTAGAGATGAGAAAAAGTATGATGACTGTTTTCCTAAGATTCCAAAGTACACGAAATACTGTCTTGTGACCCTATTCTACGTTGTTCATGATGTTGCTTTTCATTGATAGTCTCGCCTTAAAATACTCGTTCCTTCAAGGTGAGACAAAGCGATCCCGGTCAATCCATAATGTAATCGGAGGTTACCGACCTTACGTCACTCCGATAGACACATGACTTTCTCGGGCTCCATGCATGTCGTTTATATGATAATGTATATAATACTTGATATTGATGAATGTATATGTGTGCATTGTATATGTGGGGAATGGGAGAACAACGTGTCCACCGATTCAGTGGCTTATCATCCCGGACGCGGGATGCCCGGACGCGGGATATGGGAGAGCCGTACGCGGCGTCTGTTTGTGTGATATATATATATATATATATATATATATACTATGATATATTTGGGACAACGTTGAGGGAGGGGGAGAGCGATGGATTCGGCGTACGTACGTAAAAAAGTACTTGTTTTTACGAAAAGTATCTCGTTTTCTATGTACAAAAACAAGAAACACCGTGCTCGGAAAAAGAAAAAGAAAAAGCTAGGCATGCGTGGCTTCCGCCCAAGTGGCACTCACATGTGGTTACTCCTTTATCCTATGCTACGTTACGTTTCCATACGATTGTTGCTCACGCACAGTTCTTTGTTTACACGTGATATGTTCCATATGTACGGAGACACGACTTCCCATGATATATCTCGTATGTACGAATACTCTCTTTACATGATATACTCTACGCCTCTTACTATGTTGTTCTTGTTCATATCTTACATACTCGGTACATTGCTCGTCACGACCCTTTCTTCTTCGGGGCGTTCATGCCACGCAGTGTACACTCGAGGGGATAGAAGCCGGATAAGATCTTCCCAAAAGTTGGCAAGCTCCATTTGGCCTCGGGAGTGTGGCCGAGCTCATAGCACACGTGCGGGGTTTACGATTACGATTAAAGACTTTGCGTACGAGTCGTGGGTAGCGAGTCGATGCTGTCAATGGCTTTATAGGCCAACGCGTTAGTTTGTATTATGATATGCGTTGTGTACGATTGCACATTTTATTTGTTTTAAAAGCAACAAGAGAGCCTTACTATGTGTGCACGACTTAGAAAAAAAAAAAAAATTTATGCATAAAGTGAGCGTCAGAGGGTTCGCTCGGCCCTAGGCAAGGGTCGGGTGCCCATCACACCCTGATCAAGATCGAGGTGTGACAAAGTTAAACTCCAAGAAGACGAAAGTATGGGATATCGATGAAGCTTAAGAAGGATACGAAGAGATCGGAGAGAACAAGAATCCCTAAATAAAATTGAGATGGGATCGAAAACTGGATGAAAGTATGTAACAAAAGTGTAGACAATGGAGGTGAAGAGATAACGAGAATGACTAAGCACGAAGAGTTAGCAAAGGATGGGAAACCTTGAGCACGAGCATAAAATTTTGCCAGGAAACAATAAGGATAAGTGGCGCAATTCCAATAAGTCCAGTCTTAATGAGCAAGTCAGATTACATGTAAGTAAAGTAAATAACAGCAATACAGGTAAGAACATTGACATTCACCTCAAAGCGAACTCTACTTCAACATTCGAGGACAAATGTTTTTGGAGGGGGGGGGGGAGGATGTTGCTCCTCATATTTTTGTACATTAAGATTTATAAATGCTGGATGTTTTAAGTCTAGATACTGGAGTTACTTTCAAGGATATACGAGAACATGTGCACCAATTTTTTTGATTATGAGGGTTTAAGTTCATAGTAAGCTATGGGAGGATTGGAGAGCAAGTAAATTAAGAGAATTAAGTTTTTGGAATTTTGGAGAAAAATATGAGGGAAAATTTTGGCCCAACTTTGAGGAAGAATATTTTTAGTATATGAGGAGTTTTGAAACAAAGCAAAAGCCTAAATTGAAGTTCACTAAGTCTAGTTTCCAATGCAATAAACCGATCGTCGATACCACGTTGGAGTAGAGAATTATGAATGTTACAAGTTAGGCGGGCAGAGCAGGGGACTGCACAGCGCGAACGCACAGTATCGCGTGCTGCTACAGTGCACACCGACTTTAATCCACTATATAAGGGCTAAAATCCATCTTTTTCTCCATAATAAACTTCCCAAATACTCTAGAGAAAGCTCAGCCAACATAAGAGAGCTTATATACACCACAAAGCCAGGATTTTACATAATTTTCAAGTAACGGAGTATTAATCGAGGTTTGAGTAACATATAGTCTCGATTATAGTTTTGCTTTGTGTTGGAGTTGACTTGGATTCAAGTAAACATTGAGGATTTTTCTATTCTAGCAAAAGTAAGGTATGAATCTCCTTATATTAATATTGATTTAGGAATATTTATGAGAATAAGAGTTATAATTATTGCGTTGGTATTGTTGGCGTATGGATTGAGGTTTGAAGAAAGTTTTGGATGAAATTGTGCATATTTATCTTGTAGAATCTTGATGATGTTGTTGTTGATGCTGGTATGGTTGTTGTTGTTGTTGTTGTTGTTGTTGTTGTTGTTGGTTGTTGGTATTGTGATTTCGGGCTAGGCATATATACAGGGGAGATGCTGCTCGAATTTCGGCAGATTCTAAATGAATTCGAATTAAAGGCTTAAGACGAACATGTGAGGATGAGTCTAATAATAGTGTGAATTGTTTTATATGTAGATAACGGGATTACGAATGATCTTGAGTAAATTTCAAGATAGGAAGTAAGTTAGAAAGTCGAGAAATAAGCTCCAGGTATGTTAAGGCTAGTCTCTTTCTTTCTAAAGACATGATCCTTTTGTTATAAACCTTTGTTTCATACCCATAATATCCTTGGTTCCACGAATGCTAGAAGTCCATAAATCTCATGATCCTTATGATGTTATTGAGGCATGATTCTTTTCCTACCAACCCATGCATGAATTCCATAAAAATCCTCATTTCCAAGAATGTTAGAGATTCATGACTCTTATAGTTTTTATGATGCTAAAGATTAAAGATTTTTTATGATAACCATGACGATGATTATGAGGGATTTATTTATCAAAGCTCCAAGGCATACGGATTTCATGTTATTATGAGATAATTTTATTCATAGAGATTTCCAAGTACATGAGCTTTATATTATTATGATATGATTGAGCTTACTTTATAATTTCTTAATTTCCTTCATTGTTGGTAATCTCACCTTATGACCCTTGTTCCTTTAAGGTGGGATAAACGATGATGAATGATCCATAATATAATCAGAGGCTACCGACCTTACGTCACTCCGATATAGCTGTGGCTTTTTATTGGGCTCTCATGCATGCTTTATATATATGTATGTATTTTCTCACACCGCGCCACGCTATAGTCGGCCGGGCATGACATGTAGATGTGCACACCACTGCAGTGGGCATGTTATGATATTACCCCGGACGCGGGCTAATGATGATAACAGCGAGCCTTAATGGCCGGGCATGATACTAGATATATGACACCGAGCCTTAATGGCCGCGCATACTGTATATATGAAACCGAGCCTTAGTGGCCAGGCATGGTACTATATATATGTATAAAAATATTTTTAAAAAAAGTTAAGCATGCATGATATCCGCCTCCAGAGGCATTCAGACATATAGGTTATCTCTCATTGATTTCATATTACTTTTCCTATTTTGTTATATTGCTATTCTTGTCTTACATACTCAGTACATTATTCGTACTCACATCCTTTTGTTTGGGACGCTGCGTTCATACCTGCAGGTTCTAGTAGTTAGGCGAGCAGCCTAGCGCAGTAGGATTTTCTTTTAGGCGTTGCGATTAGCGCGCTCACTCTTGACTCGGAGCCCTTGATCTTTTGGTATGATATTTTGATTTGTACATATGCGTATGACGAGGCCTTGTCCCGTCCTTCCTACAGTTTATATTTTCATAGAGGTCTGTAGACATTTGTACGTAGTTAGCAAGTTATGTAACCTTGCCGGCTTTATGATACTCGTGATGTTGTAGCGACTTTTTTGGTTCACATATGCACATCTATGTTGGATTACCGGATGTTTTTATGTTGGGCCCTTTCTGTGTGCAGGTATTCTTTGAGTTATGTTATATGTTGTTTAAGGTAACTTTTAAGTCAGGTGGTTCCCGGCCTATGGGTCAGAGCCTGTCATGTCCCTTGTTGGGGTGTGACAAGATATTTCTATGTTGGGCCTTTTCTGCATGCAGGTGTTCTTTGAATTAGGGTATATGATGCTCAAAGTAACTATTAAGTTAGGTGGTCCCGACCTATGGGTCGGAGCCCTTCATACCCCTCGGTGGGGTGTGACACATAAAAGCACATTTAGTAGACTGAGCAGAAAGTTTATTCGTTGTGAAAGAGGAAGATGCACAAAATAGACATAATCAAATGTATGAAAATTATCATAGCTAGGATTTTGGCGATAAAGACGATAATAAAGAATCAAAATTTAACACTTTATATGGCAACCTATTAATTAAATAAATAGCAGTAGACGAAGCTTCAACCCAGTATTTAGATGGGACAGATGAATCAATCAATAAACTACTAGCGACATCCAAAAGATGACGATTTTTACGTTCCGCAACCCCATTTTGTTGTGGCTTATATGGGCAAGATCATTGTGAAACGATGTTTAATTTTCTCAAGAAAGAAGTTGTTGAATTCATGAGACATATATTCTCCACCAGAATCAGATCTTAATATTTTGATGCATGTAGAAAATTGAGTCTCAATGTAAGTCAAAAATGTCTTGAATATGAAAAATACCTCAGATTTAGAACACCCATGTAAACCGACTATGATCATCTATGAATGTCACAAAGTACTTGAAATGAGTATGAGAAATAATTGTGAAATGCCCAAACATCACTATGAATGACATCAAAACACTTTGTAGCACGACTACCAAAATTAGGAAAAGGAAGAGTTTTACTTTTGCCCAATTTACAAGTAGAAAAATCAAAGGAAGCAGCTGAAAATTGATTTTTATTTCCCAATAAACCATAATTTGATAAATGAAAGGACACAATAGAATTTGGATGTCCTAGACGCTTATGCCAAACCTCAATTTTACTGACTGTAGAAGTGCAAGCAAAAGATAGAACACGAAGAATGAAAAACATATAGGAAACAATCTTCCAACTTTAGGCCCCTTCGCGATTATCGTCCCCAACACTTGATCCTGTACAAGGCAACCATTACGAGAAAAATTCACATCAAAATTGTTATCTACCAATTGGCCAATAGAAATAAGACTAGTGGAGAGCTTTGGTGATACAAAAACATTCTTGAAAATTTTAATAATATTCCCAACCTTGGTAATGGGCAAATTACTACCATTGTTATCCTGAATTTGTATTGGACCGTGATACTCACGAATATTTTGTAGCATACTAGTTGAGTTGGTCATATGATTTGAAGCACCATAATCAACAAGCCAAAAAATTAGATTTAATATCGTTGCCTCATAGACCCAAAGCAGAAAAGGCTGATACGATCATTTGTTGTACCATTTCAGGAGTAAGAACTTGTCCATCTGCTGGAGAAGCAAATTGGTTGTTAGTTTCTAGTTGGAGATGGCGTATCAGAAGTGGAACCATTTATCCCAACTTGAAAAGCATTAGTCCTACGATTTTGAGGACATGTGGGACACTCTTTGATAATATGCCTGTATTTTTTACAATAATTGCAGAACTTCTTACCACAATTGCTAGCAATATGACCATATTGCTTGCAACTGTAGCATTGAGTTTTGCTCATATCTCTGCCCTTTACTTTTTCTTGAGCAGCAAATGCAACAGTGGCAATATTTTCTTTCTTGAAAGTGTTTTGTGTGAGAAGAAGCTGCTCTTCACGAAGTAATTCCCTAAAACAGACATCCGAGAAGGGAGACGGGTCATGATTCATCAAGTTAGAGCGAGCGCTCTCAAAATCAGTTCGCAATTTCATCAAAAATTGATCTCGCTTGCTTTGCTCATGAACTGCTTGAATTATAGAGAGAGAGAAGCAGCAGGTATTTTAGCACCAACGACATCAGTAAATTCAGCTCATAAGTTCTGAAATCCAGAATAATAATCTTGAAGAGAAATCTCATTGACAATAATTAGCAATTTCATGCTCTAGCTGAAAGCATCTTGCTATTGTCTTGGTTGTAAACCTTTTGTAAATAAGCCCACATGGCCTTTGCAGTCTTGTATGGCCTGAGATTAAGGACAATAAGAGGGTCAATTGACCCTAAAATCCATGTCATCACCCGAGCATCTTTGACCTTCCACTGATTTAACTTTATAGGATCAGTAGGAGCAGGATCACTTCTATCTATATGGCCCCATAATTCTTTTCCAGTGACAAATAGTTGAAACTGAAATTCCCAAGCAGAATAATTTTTTCCAGTGAAACGAACATTAAAGGACTCAAACTGATGTGAAGTCATGTTTTTGAATACCGAAAATCAGAAAACACAATGATACGAAAAAATAGCTTGAATAACCAAGACCAACAGCCCTAAGTATCTAGGACTAACTGTTGACCGATAAGAAGACAAAAAAGACTTAAAAAAATTGAAAGTAAACCACAGACCAAGGACTATGAATCAAAGCGAGAAGGCTCCGCTACCATGTCAAGAACAGAGAAAAACAAGAGAGAAACTGAAGAATGACTATCTCATTTTGTTGATCTAATACACCAGACTACATAGGTATTTATACACAAGACGAATAATAGATTAAAGGAAGCTGTCACGACCCAAATCATGGATCGTGCGGGCACCCACTTATTACTCCCGGTGGGCGAACCATGAGATAACTACCTTAATTTGATACGACGTATTTGAATAAATACGGTTATTATAAGAAATTCCCAAAAGTCTGGTCAAGACTCGTAAAGGCTTAAGAAGTTTACAATTTGAATAGATAACGGATTTTGAAGCTGGATACGACTTCGTGAAGGATAGAGAACAACGAAATCTAAGGAGAGACTGCGGGTTGCAATGGCTCACCCAAACGTCTTTGACGAATGCCTCGAAACGGTCGTGAGACTCTAGAACATCACCTGAAAATAACTACCTCCCGAAGGAGTGTGGCAAAGTAGTATGAGCACGACGCTAGGCTCGTAGGTATCATGGGCCGACAATGGTTAGTTCACGCATATAAACAAGAAGCAACTAACAAGTAAGCGGATAAGTAATCAACACGGTCACACGTCCGACGTTGCCAGAAAGTCTTGCGTTAACGATAGTCACGGGGATCTCGATATCTCGGATTATAAGCCT
>NC_081347.1:15182998-15190710 GCF_029784015.1 Lycium ferocissimum
CCAAAAATATACTGGGAGAATACCCCTCCAAAGTTGACTAAAAATCTGCCCAAAATCCCACGCAACTTTTTCCAAATTTTCGTCAAACTTATTTTCTTTGATTTGCTTGATCCAAAATCTTCAGAAACTCTCCATACATGATATTTGTCTTAATGATACTTGATAATGGTCATGTCCTTTGGTTTCCAAGGTTGTCCTTCCGGAGTTACGACTTATGAGATCATAATTCATCGTTTACTTAAACAATATGTATCGAATAATGCTTCGTTCCTCACACTCCAAAGTTGTTTACCTTGCCATAGCTCGACATGCCCATTCAAATTTAGCAGTGCTTCTCCGGGGTACGGGGTGTAACACTGAAATTGTGAGGTGTAACAGTGCATTTAGCATAAACTGCAGTAACATACATTTCCTGACAATTATTATTTTTTTGAATTTGAGGGTAATTTGTTGTTCATGATTATTGACTGTACTAACTACTCAGCCATCTCTCCAGAAGCACCATATTTTCCATTGATGTTGTAAATACAATGCTTGAATCCCAAGTATCTTTTGTATCCCTCTATTTTGTTACTATTTACCAGAGGCTCTGAAATATCAACCATGTCAAGCTTGTATGTGTTGACCATTCTCTTGAGTCTGTGAATGGCCTTTCTAGATATTACACTTCTAATATTCCAAATAATAGCACTGATCATTGGAAACATTTAGTGATATGATTTTTTGTTCTTACCCTCTCTAGGAAGAAAGGCGAAGATTTCTTTTCTTGTAACCTTCGTTTTTTATTGTTCTTCTTGTTTCTTATTTGGTATCCGCCCCACCATGTCACTCTTTTTTTGTTAGCTTTCTTCTTCCTCTTGATTTTTACTATCTTTTTCCTATTCCTCAGTTTTGCTATCACAACTGTTCTCTATTTCATCCTCCGTATTCTTGCTTTCGTTGTTTTGACTAATTTTGTTGTTAGTCTTACTGTCCCTGGACAGTTCTATACTTATATCTGGAGGAATGCTCTTGTTGATTCCTTTTTTGCTCCTGTTTGCCAACTCATATCTTCTTTTTTTGCTTCTGTTTCTTCTTTCTGGAGATATGCCAATTCTGTCACATACCTCTTTCAAATGTTGTTGAGCATCACATTCATCCTGTGATTGGTCATCTAACTTATACTCTTTCCTTTTCTTACTCTTTCTAACCTCAGTGTCTTCCTCTTCACAGTAATTCTCCATCTCCTGTTGGGATCTATATGTTTCTAGCATATTGTCATTTAAGTCCACTACTAGATTAATTCCGGGATGGTTCTTGATATCGAAGGGGAGACCTGATGACATAGTCACGTGCATCATTCTCTCTGCTCCTGGCTTTGATATTATCCCCTGTTCCCTCCTTATGCATTTCCTCCTGTTCTTATCTATTCTCACTGGATATCTTGACTTGCTCATTAGCCTGCTATTGTTGTTGGTCCATCCCATCCTTAACATTTCTGGATTCGATCTCACCCTCACTATAGTCATCTTCTGTCCCTCTTTGATCTTTATCCTCCTTGTTAATTTCTTGTATATTGTTGGATTCTAATTCTCCCCTTTTATCTTTCCCTATTCTGATTTTCACCTTGCTTCTCTTTTTAGGCATTTTCTTTTTCCTCTTCTTTTTAATATTGTTCAGTCTCTTTTTAAGCATAGACGTGGTCTTTTCTGCAGTTTCTTCCACATCCACTATCTCTGTGGCTTGCTTGTTACGTGTCTCTTCGTCCTTTTCCTCCTTTATCTTCTGCTGACCCTCGTTTTTATCATTTTGAAGCCTGTTCCTCTTGGCCCTGTTCTTTCCTCCCTTAATTTCCTGATTCCCGGCCTTCCCCTCTTGCTTATTTTTTATCATCTTTTCCTGTTCTAGTGCAGTATCCAACTTTTTGTCGTTCACCATGCTAGGTTCTGCATCATCTCCTTGCTTGTTATTCTTCTCTTTGTTGTCCTTCTCCTCGTTCTTTCTTTGTGCCACCCTTCTACATTGAACGATAAAGTGTCCCGACATCTTCCAATGAGTACAGAATTTTGGGGGGTTTCATATTCCAATTTCTGATAGAAACCTTTCAATGGAGAGGAATCCTCCTCCACACCAACAAAAATAGAAGTCACTTTTGGTTTGGTGAGGTCTACTTCCAATCTCACCTTGTCCATACTTGGCCTAGTTTGTTATCGAAGGCCAACCGACGATAAAGGTATCCCAGCCGGTCGAACAATTTGCTTAATATAGTTCCAAGAATGACAGTGGAAGGGGAGTTCAGGAAGTAAAACCCACACTGGGACAATTAGTGAATCTTCATTAGGTTTAAAATGAGGAGACCATTTTTCAAACCACATGACCTGACCTTCTATTTCTATTGATCTTCTATACCATACATTTTTAAATTCTTCTTCTTTATCGAAATCAAGAAACACTGTTCGATAATTAAAAGCCCCAATTTTACAAGTACCCTTAACCGAGATTTTTTCAGCAAATTTAGACCTGATCTTATCAAGCTGAGGCCGAGTTTTGATGAATTTACCTACCAGCGTAAACTTGCATTCCAGTGCCATAACTTCATAGTAATCTCTGGCTTTGAATAACACGGCCGGTACACCATTGTGAGTAGTGCTCCTAGCCTTGACTTCGGGGTTCCCAAATTGACTATGACTTGGGTTAGGGATTGCTGGGTTTTGGATTGCCATGGCATAATTGATTTTTTGTTGATTCTCTTTATCAATAGCCTTTCCACTACCTTCTCCTTGTGGATTATCTATAGAACGCGCCTTTTCCGGCACCTCCGGAGTCCCCATAGGGACGGAGCGTGAAGCTCAGACGTAGATATGGACGTTATGTCCCGTTGGTAATTAATTTTTAGAGAGAGAAATTTTTTCAGTTATATCAAAATACATTCTCTATGAATATTTGTCACAAAACTTATTATAGCCCGATGCATGTTTAAGAATTTCAGGCTATAGATAAACTCAACATTTGCTGACAATATCCTCACAGTTAGTTTGCTCCTCCTAGGAAAATCATTGTAGGCACATCTCTGACTTACTTATGGACATGACCTTGGATAGGGGAATATGGTGGTCACGGCTTAGGGTAGACAGTTAGTAAATAGTTGAGCGTTGTCTCATTTTCTGCGGGGGATAGGCTTGGTGGTATTTTTTTTATACTCCTTTCATACCAGTAGTATGAGTATTATTCTCGTAATTCCTTGTTCTTTAATTTTTGTTACTATCTGTTATATCTTGTACTTCGGTTATCATATCATTTAGCTTGTGTTGCTGTTCTTTTCTTTCATAATGCTATATAATGCGTTCCATATTAATTGTCATGGCTTCTTTGCTTTCGTATTTTCTTTTTTCTTAAACTACTTTGAACTGTTTTCCTTGAGCTGAGGGTCTATCGAAAACAACCTCTCTACCTCCATAAGGTAGAGGGGTAAGGTCTGCGTAAAACACTACCTTCCCCACCCCCCCCCCCCCACTTGTGGGCATTACACTGGGTATGATGCTGTTGACATTAAAAGATTGGGTATCAGCTACAGGTCATCAAAAATTGATATTATACATGTTTGCATTAAAAAAAAAATTAGGCATATAAAACAGTTTAAGAGATGAAGCTAGTTGCTCACCATTAATTTGTGAGTGGAATAGAGATCGGCAATCTTTGTAACTATCATGTCCTGATATATCCCAGAGTTCAATGAAAAAATCTCTCTCGGCATCACCTTTTATGCTAGTTGAGGAGCTACCAGAATTTCCATAAGTAGTGTTCCTCTACCGAAGAAACAGGAAAAATTAGTTCTGGCATGGACATGCATTCTCAGCAAATTTTCATAGTAAAGGGAGAACAAAATTATCTGCGAATCATACACTCCGACTGCACAGCCAATTGTTTGAGGAGGGCGAACGATGGAAGAACCATTGAGAAGCAGATGAACAAGAGAAGTCTTCCCCGCACCTACCAGAAAATATGAAGCAGAAACATGGTAAAACGAGGAGCTGAAAACAAGGAATCACTGTGTATAAATAAAAACAAAGAAGCTAATATCCTGAATTTCCTACAAAGTCTGAATATCATAGGGATAAAAGCTAATTCCAAACAGGAAAGACTTGAACACTTAATAAGAAGACAACACCAGGATGAACTTAGATTATATAAATTGATGACTAAAACGTAATGTATCCAACGAAACATTCCAGTGTTTCATCTGATGCATCCAGGACTACGTATAAAGGCTAAAGCCAAGCACGACTACGAAAGCAAAACGAGCACAGGAAAAATTAGAAGCAGTAAATGGAGGAACCATTTTCTCCATCTTCCCAACTGCATAAATTTCCATTAATTAATAATGGTTAGGTGATAGTTATTTATATTCAAACACATATGATGTCTTCTACCAAACTGTTAGGTTTTGAAGTTTTCCCTTCCTATGTGGAATTGGATTAATAAAACCCAATCCAATTAGGTTTTTGGGTTTTTTTCCCTTCCCATGTAGAATTGGATTAATAAACCCAATCCAATTTGGACCGGACTAAAGTTTTGCCCAAAATTTCCTCTATATATAGGATCAATTTAGGTCTTATTTTGAAAACACGAGTGAATTTATAACGTATATGAGAGAAAAACGTGAGAGAGTTAGCGATTTTCGTCGGAAATTTCACTGCTACGAGTAGTCCGTTTGAAATTATGTTTTCCGATTCGTTAACCGTTGGATGTACTGAAGTTTGAGCGGGGATTCTCAACATCTGTTTCTTCGATTTCAACGGTGGAGATCGATTTTGTGTTGAATAGCTCCGCTTGCAGTACGAGCAAAGTGGTTTCATTTTTGGGGTGATTTCTCCTTTAACACCACGTTTTGGTCTTTCTTTTTATGTATTGTTCTTTCCGTCTTGGCTTTGTTATTGTAGCCATATTTGGAGAACATTGTTGTAACTTCTTTTGTTGATTATAGTGGAGACTTTGGGCCGGAGGTCCCGTGGATGTTTCCTCTTCACCTTGAAGGGTTTCACCACGTAATTGCGTGGCGTATCTTCCATTCGATTTATTTTTGCTTCAACTTTCTTATTTTATTGTTGATATAGGCTGCCCGGATTTCCATCTGTACTGGTGTTGCTTACTTCTCTTGGTTCAAATACTGTGAGGAAGTTTCGACTTGGGTATTTCTTCCGTCGGCTTATCGTCGTCGCGTTAAATCGGGTTATTGCTTGTTTCTTCCCAACACAAACCACGTGTATCACGTAGATAGATACAGTAAAGTAAAACGTGAGACCTCCCATTTGGAAAGTCCCATATGGGACATAATTAATTCTCGTTCCTCCAGAATTGAGGGTTAATGTTCCTCAAGAGATAATCTAAAACATGAAAGTTGCAAACATAAATACATGTTGGTCAGTAACAGAGGTTGGCTAACAAAACAACTAACGAATTTACTGAAAGTCAGTAAATTGGATGGGGGAGAACAGAAGAACTAATTAAGCACAATGTTCGCAGATAAAATTATTTCTTATAGGTTCTTAGAACAAAAAGAGGATGAGACAAAACGTAAATTCATCCGATCAAACACCATGTTCGCTAACATGACCAAAGATTATGGAAACCCTTTCCTTTGTGGAATCTCTGCTGAAAACTTCTTGCGCCGCTTGGTATGATCACTCCAATTGTATCCCTTTTCTGAGATCAAGCTTTCCAGTACATATTCCTTTGGTGAGATCAGACTTTCCACATAAGTAATGGCAAATAAAATGTATGTTTCTCCTGCCACAACAACCTCTCGCGCATTATCATTTTTTAAATTGTATACAACAACTTTACGCATGTCTTTTATCAAAGTTAATTCTCCGTTCTCTGTCACATGTAATGGTGTTATTGATCCAAGAGCAGGATCTATATCAAAATTTCTTATGAAACATAAGGATGTCCATGATTCTTTTACCTCATATTCCTTCATGATCAATATCTCAATTACACCCCCGTTGTCGTTTTCCAGACGAGACATGCAAAGACATTCATTTAAAACTCCTAAACCAACAATATTAATATTCATATCTTGATCATAAGGCAACGACTTAGACGGAGGGAGTGGAAGCATATGAAACTCTTCAGAGACGGGATCAAAATAAATCACCTTGTTACGGGGAGCAAAACGGTCCGGGAAGGAGTCTAGTTCACTATGTGTTTTTTTGTGCTTTATCCTGTAATGAAGTCGTTCGTGCAATGTTACCCCATTACTGACTGAGAGGATATCGTATGGAAATTTGATCTGCCTCCATTCTTTGTCTTTAAGACTAGCAACTATAACAAACTCTTTACCAAATTCATGGGACGAATGATCAAGGTATGTAACGATTACTGCCTTGTAATCATTCTTGGAGGTGTCGAAACAAAGTCCCTTTTATACAAGAAAAGCGCCATCCCAAAACAAGACGGGAAGCTTAAGCACTTTGGTGCAAAATCGGGTGGCAGGATTCCACAAGTAAACGTCCAGATCTAAACTTATTAGTATAAGACCATGACAAGAACCCAAAATCATAGACCTTTCTATGGGAATCTCACCCCTTGCCCAGAAAGTATTATTGAGCAATTCGGAGTTAAGTTGTTGGTTTATGAAGCACAAGGAGGGTCTTAAGCCATTTCTCTTCCTTGGCCGTGAATTAAGCGAGGCGATTGCTCCTCGACGACGCTGATTATTGGAGAGCTTGAAGTTTGGACTTGAAATCCAACCACTCCATGACTTTGAAACACACTTGAATCGTAAGAGGGATTTCACCGGTAATTGTGAGAGAATACTGATTGTGATATCGATAGGTACATCTGCCATTCGATCCGACATGTTTTGGTGTTTGAGGTGATCACTGCTTTTAGGGTGGGGAAGAAAAACACTAGGTTAAAGGAAAAGGGAGGGGAAGAAAAACACTAGGGTTTAAAAAAAAAGAGAACAGGAGTTATTGAGAAAAAAAAAAATCCGTAGGGATTCTTATTCTAAAAAGGGATAACAAGCCTCCTATTTATAATAGTAAAAGAAAACTTTGTTACCATCAAATTCTTTTCCTTTTATGATTAACACTAGGCCTGTAGGACTGGGCACGTAAAAAACCCGAATTACCCTTAATGGAGCCAGCCAATCAGCTGTGAGAAAAGGAAACAGGTAATAGTCCACCTGATCTAACTGTATGGCCCCACAAAAGTGTGCAATGCTCATGCAACGAAATCTAACCAAAACGCTCTCAAAAACATTTTGGAACCAAAATACCCAACAACAAAAAAATGTTACGAAAATACCTTTATTATCACCTAAAGCGATTCAGGATTCGGTCTGACTTCATAAGCAGCATGTATGATAAATGCGCGCTATAGTGTTCCTTTTTTTTTTCGTACTTTTATTAACCCTTCTTCCATTACACTTTTTAACGTATTTTGACTATAGATTAATCATGCTTCGGGACGCCGAAACTTCAATATTTTATATAGAACCCTACTTATTTTTGTGCGATTAATAAGGTAGGATCAATACATCAAGGATACACAAAAGTTCGGATGGCCGTTTTAGTGGTTGAAAAGTGCTCGAACGCCATTTTCGTTGAAAGGCTCAATGACATTAGCTTGAGTTCTTTACGAATACTTAAACTTGTTCATTAATAATTAATCAAAAGTTAGTCAAAATGGCAAGATTCATACAAAAAAAAAAAAAAAAAAAAAAATTA
>NC_081347.1:15190810-15245239 GCF_029784015.1 Lycium ferocissimum
ATGGGATATAGTACTTGGGCATATTTGATGATCCTAGACATGGTAGATTTTGATGTCATTTTGGGCATGAGTTGGTTGTCCCCGCATTATACAATTCATGATTGTCACTCTATAATCGTTACCTTAGCTATGCCGGGGCACCTAGACTTGAGTGAAAGGGTAACCTTAGTCCCCTCCCTAAGAAAGTCATATCCTTCGTTCGTGCTAAGAATCTAGTGGAGAAATGTTGTCTAGCTTATCTGGCACATATCCGTGAGCGCAAATACTCCATCTATTGATTCGGTTCCAGTGATACGCAAGTTTGCGGATGTGTTCCCCGCGGACTTGCTAGGTATGCCACCTGACGATAATATTGATTTTTAGATTGATATAGATCCAAGGACTCATGCTATCTCTATTCCACCATATAGGATGGTGACAGCAGAATTAAGAGAATTGAAAGAACGGCTGCAAGATCTTTTGAGTAAGGGGTTTATTCGCCCGAGTGCCTCTCCTTGGGGTGCTCCTGTATTGTTTGTTGAAAAAAAGGATGGGTCTATGCCTATGTGTATTGATTACCATCAGCTGAATAAGGTTACCATCCGAAACAAGTATCCCATCCCCCGTATTGACGACTTGTTTGTTCAGTTATAGGGACCTTCGATGTTCTCTAAAATTGACTTAAGGTCAGGGTATCACCAGTTGAAGATTCGGGCAGAGGATGTTCCTTAGACAGCTTTCAGGACCAGGTATGGGCAGTTGGGCACTATGAGTTCTTGGTTATCTTTTTTGGGCTTACGAATGCCCCAGCTACGTTCATGGACTTGATGAATAGAGTTTTTAAGCCCTTTTTAGACTCGTTTATAATAGTGTTCATTGATGATATCCTGGTATAATCTAAACGTAAGGAAGAGCATGAGAAACATTTGAGGATTGCACTTAGGGTGTTGCGGGAGAAGAGGTTGTATGCTAAATTCTCCAAGTGTGAATTTTGGTTGTCTTCCGTGTCCTTCTTGGGGCATGTAATTTCGAGAGAGGGCATTATAGTGGATCCGCAGAAAATTCAGATAGTTAGGGAATGGACTAGGCCCACATCAGTGACTGAAATCCATAGTTTTATGGGTCTGGCTAGTTATTATCTTCAGTTTGTGAAAGGGTTCTCCTCTGTTGCTTCTCATTTGACACGTCTGACTCAGAAAGAGGTCAGTGGTCCAACGAGTGCGAAGAGAGCTTTCAAAAGCATAAGACGTTGTTGACTACAGCGCTTATTCTAGCATTCCCGTGGAGGGCAAGGATTTGGTTGTTTATTGTGATGCTTCACGTTCTGGTTTGGGTGTTGTTTTGACGCAGAAAAAGAAGGTTATTGCTTACGCTTCTCGACAATTGAAAGTGCACGAGAAGAACTATCCAACTCATGACTTAGAACTGGCAGCAGTGGTGTTCGCACAGAAAATCTAAAGGCACTGCTTATATGGCGTCCACTGTGAGCTGTACACTGACCATCACAGCTTGCAACATGTGTTCACTCAGAGGGATTTGAACTCTCACCTAATTTTCACCTCATAAAACGCATATTTTAATTTTCAAATTTTTCGAGTCCAAGACGGAGTAAGGATGCCCTTGGAAAATTAAGAAATTAAAAATCCCAAGGCAATGGCAAAAAATTGACGTTTAATTATTATTTGTTATAAAAGTTAACAACTACAAGAAATTACGAGTTATTTGTTTTCATAAATATAAATCAAAAGGAAAATACACATCTCGCTCTCTCTAACTCAGAAAAATTGTTAATTAAGACGACGTATGAATTACGATTTATTTTTTACCGCATTTTTCACACCTTTAAATATTACCTGGAACTATGTCAATATTGGGTTTATATTAAAGCTCGTATTTTAAAATGGCGTATTCCAAATTTTGTTTTTATAAAAAATAAATTTACGATAGGTTTCTAGACGAATACGTATTTTCATGAAATTAAGTAATTATTCTAAATGGAGTACAAAGTTTGAAAAGTGTGTATTTTAAATAATTTTAAAAACTGCGGGGGGGGGGGGATGGATTTAGATTTTAAAAGGGGGTTGGAAGTTATAAACAAAAACTTCCAAACCCCCCTTTTCTTTTGTCTTCGTCCACATCTGATTTCGTCTCCTCTTTCTCTCTCAAATGGCGATTTAGGGTTTCTACTACGATCAATCATCAAGCCATTTTCATGGCTATTCCACGGCTAATTTTCGAGGGGTTTTGTTCCCATTTCTATCCTAATGCTATTATCAGGTTTAGTTTTATGTTTTACTTATATTTGCATGTCTAATTGAACCCCTAATGGGATGTTACCCTAAATTCTTCTGTGTCATAGGAGCCATGGACAGAAGCCATTGAGCTTGTTGTTATCTTGAGCACCATGATACCAAGAGGGAGTTTTTAAGGGGGAACTCCCATTGGATTCGGGTAAAGGGGATTCTAGGGGATCTTATCCTAACTTAGTACCATTGTAACGTTAGTTGTACTATTTTTTTGTTGTATGTGTGACTCACTGTACTATCCTAGTATTTAGGGATTTATTGGATATTTTGTGTGTAATTTCTAGTACTATCCGTTGGAAATTATCTGATTTTTGTTAAAATTGTTGAATATAGGATAAGGTAGTACATTTCTGTTAGGAATAATCTGGTCCTTTACCCGAATTTGCATTTTTTGTGAGATTGAAATTAGGGTATTTTGGGGGGAAATTTGTTTGGATGAAAGACATTCCCTTTTTTGTCCCTAAAGCCCTAATTGTTTGCTATAAATAGAAGGCAATTGTGCCATTTTTAAGGATCCAGACCTTTGGCTAAAATTTTCTAAGCATTCAAGAAATATGCAATCCTTCTACTACTCATATACACTGAAAAACCAAAATATATACTATATCTATTACCTATATACTACAAAGACACCACTACTTTAAGAGTACTATAAGATAAACCTACTTATACTATTCTAATATACACATATTATTCAAAGATTTAAGAAGAAAAAGGCTGTTTTACAAGGTTTTCAAGTGTTGGTGTTTGAAAGTTGACCCAATCCCTCCATTTTGATCTTTTGGTTGCCCTACAAAAAGGTAACACTCCTATTCCAACCTAGTTTACTCTATTTACAGCTTATATTATTAGTTGTGTTACTTAAAACATATTATGCCATTTAGCTTTTGAAACTGCTTTGATGTGTGAAATAAGGATATGGAGTTTGTTTGAGTGTTTTATGATGTTGTTTAATATATTTTAGAACTTTGAAAATGGATGTTTGAGCCAAAGAAACCTATATTGTGTTCATGCTCACTGTTTTTATAGAATTCTCTTTTGGCTCTGATATGTTTAAGTTGTTTCAAGGTTTTGAGATGTTTGTTAGTGGTGTCTTGATGTGTTAAAGGATTTGATGTCTTGAAATAGTTTTAAGATGACAAAAAGGGGATCTATTTATGATTGGAGTTACTGTTCCATTGGTTACTTGAGGTTTGAGGTGTATTGTTTGGTTTTTTGAGGTTAAGACATGAATCATTGTGTGTTTGCTTGTTTGTTTAAAGGATTTCCTGTTTAAATGGTTTCAAATGAAGTTCATAACTTGATGTGGCTTAAACACAGCTTTTACTAAACTTCTGTGTTGTATCAAGAATTGAAATCTTGATGTCCTGTCCCCTATTTGGTACTGGTCATATTGTGTTTCCTGATTTTAAGGCTTTGAAGGCAAAACTGAGATAAAAAATGGTTTTTTTTTTCAAAATGTTTGTTTGTATCCTGCTTGTTTGACCTCTTACTAACCTCTTAGGACTGTTTTAAAATTTAAAAGATGGATTTGAGAACTGGCCTTTTTGCTTTCTATATGTTCATTGCCTGCAAACTAGTCTAAAAGGGTTTTTGATATACCTCTTAAGTGAAACCTGGTCTCAAAAGTGGTCCTGGATGTTTATTGTTCTTGTTTACACCTGGCAGGATGTGTTTTGGATTTCCTGTGCTATTCTTGGAAAGAAAAGAGCTTGTCATGTTTAAAACCTTTTAAAATGATTCATGTGTTTCTTCTGTCTAGGTTTAACTAGTTGTGTTAAGATGTGAGGATTTGGATTTGTGTTTCTTAAACCTACTTGTTGAATTTATTTGCTATTCTATCCTATTTGAACTTTGTGGAGATAAAATGGTTTTCTCAACCTAGTCAAATGAATTTTGAGGCTGTAACTTGGTTACTTGTTTAATGAAAGAGCTTGAAAGAGGTTGTCGCTTATTTGTTAAACTTTAGATTGGTTCTCTCTTTATGTGCACATGGAATTTGACTTGCAAATTGTTAAAAGAGAAGGTACTAGCATTTGAACTTGTTGTTTTGACACCAAAACTGGGAATGAGAGAGGAATAGGGTGATTGGTATACTGTTAGACCTGTTTTGCTTTTGTGAATCATGTGACTGGTTTATTCATTTGAGTTTACTTATTTAGAGGATTCTGGTTATACTTGCTATAGTTTTTTCTTTGTGCTTGTTTTACTGTTTAGAATCTCCCTTGTGTATCTTGTTCACCTAGGCTAATTAGGATGATCAGAAAAGGCTAAAGCAAAGTTAAAAGGCTAAGTTGATGTCTATACTTCTCTTCCTACTATCATTGTGTAACTTGAGTTTCTTGCCACCTATTTGCTCCTGTGTGTTTGTTTGAGCATGAAACTAGGCCTAATATGTTGATTTGAGTGTCATATTCTATATGTGCAATCTTGAGGCCTCTGAGTTGTTTAAAAACTGATCTTGGATACTGTATGTCCTCCTACATATATATATATATATATATCTATATATACACAAACACACACACACACACACACATATATATATATATATATATATATATATATATATATATATATATATATATATATATATATATATATATATATATATATATATATATATATATATATATATATATATATATATATATATATATATATATATATATATGCTTGTGTGCTGAGTGTATGAATTTGGTCCTACTTTGAGCTTATCTCTTGGCCTAAGGGAGTGTCATGCCCCTATTAGTGCTATTTGAGACCTTTTGTGCTGATTGAGAATTTGTCTTAAGCCTTGGTTTTCTTTGAGTAGATCCTATACATTATTCTCATTAGTTTGACATATATGTATCCCTTGTCCTCTTGCATAATTTTGAGAGTTAGTTGAGATTAGCTATCATGTTTAGAGTTCCTATTAGGACCTGTTATTTGCTAAATCATTTCTAGCACTTGAAGTTGAACCTTAACTTAGAAATTGAGAACCTGCAGACTTAGATCATTTTCAACCTACAACCTACATACTACTTGCCATTTTTATCCTGCTATAAGCTGAGCTAGATTAAAAGTAATTTTGCATTTGAAATGAATATGTATTGTCTGATTTTGAACTTTGAACACTTAGAGGGAATAAATCTAGGCTTAAATTAGTAAGATAACTCATAGTAACATCTACTTGCACCATGGGAATCTCTACTTGCATTTTTTGACTACTTGAGATTTGCCACAATCTTATTTTGAACTTAAGATGACCCTGAATCTGAGACCATTATTGTGTTACTTCATTTCTCCTATTAGTCTATCTTGAAAATAACTTGAACTTGACTTAAGTTAAAATAGATTTGAGGTACACTTAGTTTGACCATGTTTGATCCTAATCCTACCTATTAGCTAAACTGTCATCCTAAAACTGAATTCAATGTGTTCCTTGTAGCTTTTGAATGTTTATTTATGAGTAGTCCAAGTTTTGCTTGTCTTCTGTGGATTCCTGATTAGTTGTTCTTACACCAATGCCCCCTTAGTTCCCCTTTAGTAACTTGTGTGTTGTGTTACTATGTTTTCTTGACACTCAAAACAGTGATGTTGCTTTGCTCACATAATTTTGTTCATTTCTGGGAATTAGAATGGTTAAGTTAGGACGTATATCGAATATTTGGAGGGTATGCAACATGTTGTGTTGCCCTCCAGAAGAATGTATACCGGTGTGTACTTAGTGAATATTGCAGTTTCCTACCTTAGTGGAATTTTGAGGTGTTTGGCCTTGGGCCTCTAGTTCTGGGCCCTAATCATTTGTTTCTTTTGGGCTACTTGGTTATGTGTTTATAAGATCAATAGTCCCTTAGCCTTTATTAGGCCACCTTTTGCGATATTTGCTACCAAATACGAGTTCATCGGGCTTGGCCCAATGTTATTTGTAATTCATTTTTGTCTATGTAATAATTATAATTCAATTTAATTCTTGTACTTAGTTTAATTTACGAATGTGTACTAATGTTGAGTATACCCTTCTATGTCTTTGTCCACCTAAAACCCGTTGGGGCCCACTAATGTGTCGACATCGAGTCAACCCAATTTGGAGCAAAAATGGAGCATACGTTCGGACCCGAAGATTTCCCAAATGCATAATGTATTCTTATATTATTTGGTCAGCCCAATGCCTTTATCTCTTTATTTATGCATTTAAATTCGGTACTTGCGTGTTAATTTATAAATTGGAACCCTTAAGCTTCTTCCACATTTAAAGTCGCATAAAATTGGTTTTAAAACCACACAAAATTGATTTTGGAAACTTTGATATAGCTTGTAACTTCAAATGATTCGATTTAGTATAATTGGGACAAAAATGATCAATTTAGTGAATAATGGGACTAATTTGAATAATATTTAGACCTGTGGACTGGTATGAATTTATGGACTATGCGGGTTGCTTATGGACTTATGGGCAGATTTGAACCAATATTCAAACTTGAGGGACTAATTTTAATTGGTTAGACTTAGGCTAAAGAAAAATATAATAAAATTTGGCTCAAACTTATTGAAGGTAGAAATTAAAAAATGGACTCCATATATATATAGGGATAAGGCATCATTACCCCCCTCACCTAGTAGAACTATACACACCTTACACTACCCCCTTAAACTATTTAAAATCGTAATATTTTACCCTTAAACGCCGACTCTCATATGGGAGAGTGACATACACTACATATGCATTTATTTTTATTTTTTTAATATTCACTTACGTGTCAATTTTTAAGAATAAAAAAAAAAAAAATTGATTTTTTTTACAAAATTTATTTTTAAAACCCGTTTTTAAAAATAAAAAAAAAGTGAATTAAAAAACTGATTTTTCTTTTAAAAATTTATTTTTAAAAGCTGTTTTAAAAACAAAAAAAAAAAAAACTGAAAACGAGAATTTAAAAAATGATTTTTCTTTTTTAAAAATTTATTTTTTAAAACCCGTTTTAAAAAAAAAAAAAAAACTGAAAACGCGAATTAAAAAACTGATTTTTCTTTAAAAAATTTATTTTTAAACCCGTTTTAAAAATAAAAAAAAAACTGAAAAGTCGAATTAAAATACTGATTTTTCTTTTAAAAAAAATTCATTTTTAAAACCCGTTTAAAAAAAAAAAAAGCTGAAAATGCGAATAAAAACCGATAAAATATGGAAAAATGGATTTGTTAATAATATGGAAAGCTTGACTATTTTTTTAAAATGTCTTAAAAGATCTTGATTTTCATGATTTCATTTTCTTAGGACACTTTTATTTTTCAAAAAAAAATCCGGAAAAAAGTGTTTTTCTTGTCAAAATTTGAAAAAAAAACTGATTTTTTATAAAATTTTGAAAAAATTAATTATTTTTTTAAAATGTGAAAAACTATATTTATATTCATATTTTAAGAAAATACAAATTTTTAAGAAAAAATTAAGTTTTTCGCTTTTTTATGTTTCTCACTTCTCAAAGAGAGCTCTCCTTGCCACACACATTTTTGGGGGTAAAATATTACGGTTTTAAATAGTTTAGGGGGGTGATAGGACCAAACATTAGGTAAGGTGTGTCGTAGCAAAAACGCTACTAGGTGAGGGGGGTAATGATGCCTTATCCCTATATATATACAATACTATATAAACTATATATTCAACCTATTTTCCTAAAACTATTTTCCTATACTTTAACGATTTTTTCGAAACCGTTCTTTGGGTGGACTTACATAAGGTACTACTTAGGCTAAGAGCCTTCAGGTATTAGCCTAAGTATTTTAGTCCGACACCCCAGACGCCCAATTTTGGGTAAAATTTTACCACTTTTGATTCTTGAAACGTACTATTTTGCATAAATGACAAATATTTACGGAAATATTAAATAGAAACTATTTTTATCACAAATCAATTTATACCTATATGAACATATTATTTGAACCCGTAGGTAAACCGCAATTGAGCGGATCCTTAACACCGGGATGCCTAACACCTTCCCCGGGGATCACCAGAACCCTTACCCAGACTCTGCGTAGATTAGGTTTCTTTTAAAATAATAATAAAAATATTTTTTTAAATGAACCCTTTTCGACTTGATTTTCCTAATTTCCTAAAAATTAGGTGGCGACTCTAAAAATTAGTCCATGTAAAGTACCATTACGTAGAAGTATATTTTTTCCTTTTTTTCGGTACGATTGATAACCGTACTTCCCCGGGACACTTTTCTTTTTAAATGAGGCAAGTGCAAATGCGAACTGAAAAAAATACGACACGCTACAAACTCTAGGCAACGGAGATGGATGGAACTGTTGAAAGATTATGACATCACCATTCTGTATCATCCTGGTAAAGCAAATATGGTGGCTGACGCGTTGAGCAGGAAGTGGGCTAGTACGGGAAGTCTAGCTCGTTTGATCTCTTCAGAGCGTCTGTTAGCTAGAGAGGTTCAAACTCTGGCTAACAGTTTTATGAGGCTGGATGTTTCTAACACGGGCAGGGTGTTGGCTTGTGTTGAGGCTCGGTCATCATTTCCGGAGCAAATTAAGGCTAAGCAGTTTGAGGACGCTAAGTTGTGTAACATTCATGACAAGGTGTTGCGTGGTGAGGCCAAGAAGGCCGTGATTGACAAAAAGGGGGTGTTGCGGATTAAAGGGCGAGTTTACGTGCCATGTGTGGGAGATTTGATTAAGACTATTCTGACAGAGGCTCACAGTTTGAGGTATTCCATTCATCCTGGCACTACTAAGATGTACCGCGATTTGAGAACCACTACTGGTGGACTAGGATGAAGCGTGATATAGTAGAGTTAGTGGCTCAGTGTTTGAACTGCCAACAGGTGAAGTATGAGCATCAGAAACCTGGGGGTACACTTCAGAGGATGTCCATCCCTGAGTGGATATGGGAAAGAATAGCAATGGATTTCGTGGTTGGTCTTCCGAAAATGTTGGGAAAGTTTGATTCTATCTGGGTTATTATTGACAGGTTGACTAAGTCTACCCACTTCATTCTGGTGTGGATAACTTATGACGTGGAGAAATTAGCCAATATCTATATTCTTGAGGTGGTTCGACTACATGTGGTTCCTATCTCCATCGTGTTCGACAGGGTCACGACGTTCACATCTCGATTTTGGGAGCATTTGCATGAGGAATTGGGGACTAGGTTGGACCTTAGTACAACTTCCACCCTCAGACTGACGGGCAGTCCGAGCGGACCATTCAGGTTCTTGAAGATATGCTTCGAGCTTGTGTGATAGACTTTGGTGGTCATTGGGATCAGTTCATACCATTGGCCGAGTTTGCATATAATAATAGCTACCACTCGACCATCGACATGGCTCCATTTGAGGCATTGTATGGGAGGAGATGTAGGTCTCCTATTGGGTGGTTTGATGCGTTTGAGGTGAGACCTTGGAGTACGGACCTTCTGAGAGAGTCCTTAGAGAAGGTGAAGGTGATTCAAGCTAAGCTTCTCAGCGGCAGTAGGCAAAGGAGTGTGCGGACCGTAAGGTCCGAGATCATGAGTCTGGAGAGGGAGAGCAAGTATTGTTGAAAGTCTCACCCATAAAGGGTGTGATAAGGTTTAGAAAGAAGGCTAAGCTTCGCCCGAGGTACATTGGGCCATTTGAGATTCGCAAGCGTGTGGGGGAGGTAGCATATGAGTTGGCTTTAACTCCGGGTCTATCAGGTATTCATTTTGTATTTCACATTTCGATAATGAAGAGGTATCACGGCGATGGTTCGTACATATTCCGTTGGATTAGGAACTTGACATATGAGGAAGAGCCTGTTGCTATCTTGGATAGAGATGTTCGTAATTTGAGATGGAAGGAAATAGCCTCCGTGAAAGTTCAGTGGAAAAATCGCTCAGTGGAGGAAGCTACTTGGGAAACAGAATCGGATATGCATAGCAAGTATCCTCAGCTTTTCGCCGATTCAGGTAACTTTTCCTAGATTCCCTATCTTTGTCCGTTCGGAGACGAACGGTGTTTTAATTGGTATTTGGTGTAACGACCCTCCTGGTCATTATGGAAAACATAGGATCACCCCACCAAATAGAACCTTCCCAAGGGTAGAACGAGCTAATAGAAACTCGATTGTATAAGTCTAAGAACTGAAAACTTGGCTTGCTTATGATTGTTGTTTGAATGTGTTGAGCCCATCGGGGGCTAACGTAGGAAATTAGAAATCTGTTGGGAATTCCGAGGCCACGGGTGAGTCTGTATGGTATTTTTATATCTATGTGCATGTTTTTTTTGTGTTTGTGAGGCCTCGGATGAAATATTGGATGGTAGAGTTGAAGAACTGCGAAATAAGCCAGCATACTGGTTTAGTAGCACCGCTGCAGCGGAAGACGTGCCGCTGTGGTAGGACAGCTGTAGCGGCCAGCTTCTCACCGCAGCGTCAGTCGAATTTTTGTTGTGTCCGCTCTGGCGGGCACTGGACCTCTATGGTGATGTCACTATAGCAGGATCAGGCCCGCTATGGCAAAAGAAAGGGTTGGTATGGTCCGCTATAGCGGGCACTTGGCCGCTATAGCGAGACTGCTACAGCGACGATTTGACCACCGCAGCGGTCAGCGGGAACAGAATGTCGGGTTTTAAACACTTAGTTCCGAATTCTTTATTCATAAAACTCCAAAACAGTTCCCCATAAGCACCTAGGGCAAATTTCCAAGCTAGGGCAAGAATATCCTGGAGAGGTAAGTCTCAACCATTCCTTCCATCATTACGTTATCATCTTCATGATTATCATCCCTTTTATGGGTCTCCAATTGTGAATTAGAAATAGTAACCCTAGAACCTAATAAACCTTCTATAGTTGATGGGTTATGATTGTTATCATGTGTTTATCATCTAATGGCTGGGATTATCAGCTTTTAATTAAGAATTAAACCATTTGAGTCATGAACTAAGTAAATTGAGACTTAGGGTTTCATAAAAATGGTAGTTTGACCATGGCATTGTTATAGATGTTTTGATTAAATAACGTTATAAATTGATAATTGGTGGTTGCTAAGGAAAATGTTAGGGTGGTTTACACCTAGAAATCATTCACCCATTAGAATGGGGCTAAAGGGAAGGGTGTTCTTGAATTGATTTTGTGACAAGAGCGATTATGAGTTATTTAGCATTCTAATTGCTAGACTTTGAGCGTTTCGAGGCTTTACGGAAGGGAAAGGCTGTAGCGGAGTAATCTGCATTATTCCAGCTCTACATTTGAGGTTGGTTATGGTCTACTTGAGTTAGACTTTGATTAGTTGATTATATGTGTTGTGAAATTGGTAGGAGAAAGCATGTCTAGTCTTCAAACATGATTGTGTGTGGTTGAACTTCCTATATGCCATTGATTGAGTAATTATGTAGGCTTCGTGCCACTATTCATTGTGTTGGAACTTACAGGTTGTTGGGGTTGTGATGAGAATATGATCTTCTTGGTGGAATTGAGAGATACAAATGATAATTTGATTATTGAAAATAATGTGACACTAGATACGGATATATATACATATATGAAAAGGCTCATTTGACTGGGGGTGAGGATGAGGCCTAGATATGAACAGGCACATTTGACCGGGGGTGAGTATGTGTCCTAGTTGTGAGATCAGGTCCGAGGAGTGAGTCGGAACGAGTGGTACATGGACACCATGGGCCCCCTGCAGGTCATGACTACTGAGCAATGATATCAGTTAGCATGTGTGTACAGCCTGTATTTGGTTATTGTTGGCAGACTTATTTCCGTTTCTTCATTCCGTTGATTTGACTCTTGATATCATTGGGTGACTTGATTGTCAATATCCTTGGTTGTCTTGTTGATTGGGTTAATTGATTATGTGTCGTTGGTTGGCTTGTCTATTTTATTGATTTTATGATGTATGCATGATACTAATCTTAGTCGGCCTATGATATCCACCGATACATAGTGTTTGTACTGATACTACCTTGCTGCATTCTTTTGAGTGCAGATTGTGATCTAGAGACTACTACCCAACCTCATATCTAGCGTTGAGGCCATTTGCTGACAGATTTAGGGTGAGCTTCTATCCATGCCAGGCCGCCCGAAGATCTTCTTTTATGATGTCTATTTCTATTCCAGACATTGTTGGTTATTTATTTAGACAGCTTACATTCCTTAGACATGTTTTGGATTAGAGTCCTTGTACGGTGACTTTCGAATTTTGGGGTTGTAATAGTTAGGACTTCCGCATTTACTTCATTATTTTATGGCATGACTTAATTTTGATTTATCTTGTGCATGAATGGTTAATAACTGATTGAAATGGTTAAGATAGGAATGGACTTGAATGAATAGATGGCTTACGTATTGGTTCGCCCACTAGGAGTTACTGTGGGTCCAGTCATGACGGGTTGGGTCGTGACACAACTATAAGCGATTAGAGAGTAAAAGTATTACCTCGTTGGAGTTTAATCCTCTTGAATTTGGATCCTAGGGTTCTTTTGTCCAAGACGAAGATTCAATCGATAATATATGGAATAAATGAGGATTCTAGCGTTAATCTTTGTTAGATTGGTGCAATAATCAATGGGGTTTGAGTAGGAACTCACCTAGGATGCTTTATGGAAGCCCTAGGGCATTTTCTCCCCAAAAAAACGGTTTAGAATGAAATGGGAAAAGTTTTTCGGAGTTGGGTATATATAAAATTCGAAAAAAGGTCGTTTTAGGCATAATTTGGCCTGGCAGTGTTCGGTAAAATGGGCATAACTTCTAGCACAAAGCTCCGTTCAAAGACTCCACAACATATCGTTGGAAATATATTTCAATGATCAATAACTTTCATGCTTTCTGATTTTTCAAATTCTTAACGGATTTTCATGAAATTGGGCTGGAAGGCAAACGTATTGAAAACTTAGCCGATTCTATCGAATTTTAAGCGCCTTACTATTAGCCATTTTGCGATGATCATATCTCCTTGTTTCGATCTCTGGTTGGCCTGGTACTTGTATGGTTGGAAAGGTATTTCTACGCACTACAACTTTCATTAAAGATACTTTCCCAAATTCCCAACTAATCTAGGGGTTATAGCTGTCTGAATTAGACCTATCAACCATGTTTGCAAAAAGTTCAAACCTTCAGTTTTTCCACTAAAACTCTAACGATACGAGTCTAACCTTAGTTATAAGATATGAGGCGTAACACGATAGGTTGAGTGGCACAAAACTCCCCTTAGTGTTGTTGAAATTCGTTCTGAAGTTGAAGGATACAATGTTAGTAGATAGATTTAGAAAAGAAAAAAAAAAGTAGTTATTATTGTTAATTAGTGAGTTACCTAGGTTCGCTCAGCCCTTGGCTCAACCCATTGGTTTGTACCATAGGTTTTCTTCATCTTCCTCGTGTGAGTAATCATGAAGATCTCATCTTGAGGTACTACCTGACTCTCTGGAGCTCTCCAAACAAATCAAGATTAATAACTAAAAAAGTAAGCAAAAAGAAAAGACCAATAACTAACTAGAATTCATTCAGATACGAAGACAGACTAAACAGTGATCTAGATATATATAAAAAACAAGAAAATACCAATAAGTAACTAGAGTTCAATCAAGAAACATATGGATATGGATAAAAAAATAAAAAAGAAGGAGACATACCAGCCTCTACCTCACGTCCACTTGACTCATGACCCCACTAGTATGTAGTGATCCATCCTTCTCTGAGGCTTTTGTGGCCTTCCCATTAGTACTTTGTTGCAAAAACTTCAGATCAGTCACCCAGTAGTGCAATAGCTCCTGCCAAAGTCATCACATATCCACTTAGGCTGTAGGCAATGGATACAGGCTCTACGTAACGCATCCTTAAATATCTTCCCGCCTTTTCTCTTGAAATTATGTGCTATTAACACATCCTGACTGGAACACAAGTCTTTGAAGAACAAACTAATTTTTGTCATAGGTTTCCAGATTCACTCAGGCAAGCCACTAAATGCAATGGGGAGTGAAGTTTCCATGAAAATGTGACAGTCATGGCATTTCATCCCATGTATCCGGCCTTCCTCTATATGAACATGTATTCCAAAATTTAATGCATGCCCATCTGACCTCTTCAAGTTTTGGAGCCACTCACAAATCTTTCGCTTCTACTCCATTTTGAAAGAATAGGCCTTACGCTTGAAGACCCTGTTCTATTTGGCTACAACCATAACTCTTTTCGTCCACAATACTCGAGCAAGTCCATTCTAGTCCTAACATTATCTTTGGTCTTGCCCTTCACATCCATCACTATGTTAAACAAATTATCGAAGTAATTTTTTTCAATGTGCATGACATCAAGATTTTGGGGCAGAAGATTATCCTTCCAATATGGCAATTCCCAAAATATGCTCTGCTTTGTCCAGTTACAGTAAACCCCATACCTATCAAATCGGTACGGTTCTTCTTCAGTAACCTTTGGGAGGTGCTGAACCCTCTCCTAAATATCCTCACAAGATAGTATTGGAGGTGGAAAATCTTGTTCAATTGTATTATTCTTGAATGCATTTTTCATTTTCCTGAAAGGATGATCCATCGGCAAGAACCGACGGTGACAATCAAGCCAAGTATTTTTTTCTTTTTCTTTTTTTGCCGTTTTTTGAAGTGAATGACTTAGTATTTTCCATGCAGTGAGGACATGCTTTCTTTCCAGCTGTCATCCACCCAGACAACATCCCCTGCGCAGGAAAATCATTAATAGTCCACATTAAACCTGCCCTCAAATTAAAATTCTGCTTACGCGACATGTCATATGTCTCTAACCCCTTCAACCTACAACTGTGTCAGCTCATCAACCAAAGGTTGCAAGTACACATCAATCAAAACTTTTAGATAACGCAGGCTTGGAATAATGCAATTAAGGAATATGGACTAGCCATACACTTCTCAAGGGAAAGATTATACGAGGTTATGAACACAGGCCAACAAGAATATGGAGCAGCAAAAACAGAAGGGGGAGTGAATCTATCCAAACATAAACCTAACCTAACGTTATGTGGTTCAGCTGCAAAGTCTGGATAGGTTCTATCAAAATGCTTCCAGGCCTCACCATCCAATGGATGACACATAACACCCGGTGGCCTTCTATTTTCACTGTGCCATCTCATATGAGGAGCAGAGCTATTAGATGCATACAAACTCTTTAAACTTGGTATTTGACGAGCGCAAAACGCACTATAAATTAAGCGCTTCGCTAGTCAAAGATAGTATAGTTTAAGATCGTCTCCACAGCAATTGGTACAAATAATTACTCAAATGGAACCTTGGTCAGTATTATTCAGGAAATAAAAACTTGAGTATGTTGTGGTTATAAACCACAATTATCGACTATAACGTAATTAAAGACAATGGACAACAAAAGCAAAGGTTACTATTAATATGAGAAGTAAGGGCAGTAGACAAGACAGATGCAAGATTTTAGCGATTAGCTTGGATTTGTTATATCATTCTCCTCTAAATTTTATTGAGTCTCTCGAATTCAATAAGTAATTAGTTTATTCCAGAATCTAATAAACATCTTCCGATTATTTATACAGATTTGACAAATAATGCAAGCCCTGAGAATGTTCAAAAATTATGGATAGAAATAGATCTTTAGACGACTTCTCACGAATATCGTTAGCTTATAACCCAAGATGAATTATTCAAGAGTCTCTTCTGATTACTCAATAAAATCATTCAATCATGAGCTAAATCAGATTTATATTAAGATAATTCATAAAACAGTTTCTCTTGCGATTGAAGCATCCAAAAATATCTCAATAATCAAATAAGACTACTATCCATGATTTCAAGACTGATGAAAAGCCTGAGAACATATGCAAGAAAGAGTTAAAGGTTTAGTCTCAAGGAAAACGTCTCTCGAATATTTTCCTCTCTTGGTTCAACCAATAATTCAATAAGCTCTTTCGATTACTTAAAAGAATCACCAATTAAAACCAAACAAAATAATGCAAAGATATTCACCAAACTATTCCTCTTTCGATTAAATAAAATAGTAAATAACTCTACAATTCAATTCAAATCCCTATTAACGAATTCAAGCAATAAAACAAGAATTGAATGTAAAAACGTCAATCAATATACCATGTCTGTCAAAATCCTATAAGACACTACTCCATAATAGAACAAAGAACATAGAAGAAATAGAAGTAGAAAACATTACAACCGACGATTGATCCAAACTTCCGAATTGAATCGAATCGTGATGGAAAGTAACGAATTCGGCCGTCAAATCCTCTTCTACGCTCCTCCAATGCCTCCTAGGTCAAAAATCCCCTAAAAATAGTGTTAACGGACTATTTATAAATGTGTGAAAATTCCTAGATGAAATAACCAAACGAGTTGGGAAAAAATAGCTCCAAAACAAAAGCCCGCAGCCGCTGGAACAAGTCACGGTAATGACCAATGACCGTTACGTCTGCTTGTGTCGTAGCACATTTAGATATTTTGCTGCCCTTACACTTTACGTTGCCAGCTAATTTCTTCAACTCGTTGCCAGCTAATTTCTTCAACTTTGTTCCTTAGGATCATTTGCTTATGATGAAACCAATCATTAGGCAATAATTTCAATCATTAGCCCATTCTTGTTTGCCACATAGAAAACATAAGAATTGTCTTCCATTCTCATGTGCAGCCTTTTATATTTAAAAATATTTCTTCTTTTTCAACTTCAAAAAAATTCTGCTCATTTTGTTCCAACTCTTCATCTTCACAAGGCTTTATTCCTACACATTAGAATTAGAGTATTAAGCACAAATTAATATAATTTATAGCTCACGCACGATTAAACTGTAGTAAATAAGAGACAAAATATGGCTAAAACCCATGTTTACGGAGGTAAATAATGTATCGCCTAACAGCAACTCTCATCGAGTATTAAAGGTCACTACCATAATTCTAGACCGGCGTCATCATTATAGTATAACATGCAACCAGTTTCACAACAATCAATTCTCACTGACGAGAGTCCCAATTTAGACACCAATCTCTTTGCCTTATAGTAATTATCAGGTATCTCTAGAGTCGGATCAACCAATTCATGCATGTGATCAATCACGGAATCCATTGCCCCTCGTGGAACATTGTAATCTTCTTTGATACTCAATAATCTAACAGCGATAGATAATTAAGAGCGGGTACAACCATCATGTAAGGGCCGACTAGCTTGATTTAACTTTTCCTTCTTCATTGGGAGTTCTTCAACATGGCCACCGGATTCAAAGTCCGAATGCATGCCATAAGCATCCTAAACCTAAGGGTGTCGTCATCATTATAGTATAACATGCCCACACCCATTTTCACATTAGGGGCCGCAATCAATTACATTTATTACTAATAATAAGTATTTTAAAAACATTATATTCCAATAAATTAGAGTCTCTTTTTTTACTGAGCACTTTAGTTTTCTTTAAAATTGTATTTTAACACTTGTTTTCTCAATATCCTTTGATTATAGTATGTATTAGCCTTATAGTAATTATCGCCTTTTCACAAGTGTCTACGCAACACACTAGAGTCGGATCACGCAATTCATATATGTCACCACAATGTGATCAATCACGGCTCAAAATGCCATTGCCCTCGAGGAGAAGGTGGAACATTGTAATCTTCTTTGAGAGAATTGTGAAAATTGTGTGAAAAATGAAGAATCTATTTATAGTTTGAAAATATGACCAAAGTAATTATTCATAAATTTAGGGTACAACCAAATCATGTAAATTTACGACTAGCTTTTTTTAATTTGACGATTTAACTTTTCATCATTAGATATAAATGTTAATTTTATTATTATTAGTAAATGTAAATGTCTATTTTTGTATTAGAACTTAAAAAAAAAAAAAAAAAAAAAGCCCTAATTCTTCAACATGTAGCCCCTTCCAGGGGATTCACACCCTTTTCCCTCTCCAAGCCCGCCCCTAACTTACGAATGCCCATGCCATAAGCATCCTAAACCATGTCGTGCATTCTAGAATTCTGGACATTAGGTTCTACTGCCTACTACTTTCACCAACAAAAAAGTTCTGTAATCTACCGAAACTATTAAACGCTTCTCCATGACTAGTCCAAACTATATAATTACTTTAAAACCTTGATCAAATAGATGTAGCCTAACAATCTTTGGGGTCTCGAAATTTATACATTCACATTTTGAACAAGGACACCTAACCACACCATACGCTGTAAAATCTTCAATTGTTTTTGCATAGTCAACAAAACCATAAACACCGGCTACAAATTTATCCCTCAACCCAAATCACCCAAGATTAGTTCTATCATACATCCAACTATGAGATTCCATCTACACAAATAGCACAAAGTTTGAACTTGTTAAACCATACTTAGTTTATATGATTAGTAAAAGAATTTTATTTCGCAAGTATTCTCCCTAGCTCTAACAATTCTCAAACATTGGTAAAAACAACAACAAATAGCTACAAATGCAACAACAAAGAACATTCAATTGCAATTTCAATTTACAATAAGTAAAATTTTAACAAATAGCTACAAATGCAATCTTTAAACACAAAATGCAATCTTTAAACCAAAGTAATTGCAATTTCAATTTTAATACTACAATAAATAGAGTTAATAAATCTACTAATTAAACTACAACTATACAAAGTAATGCAACTAATAATGATAAAATGATATTGAAAACCCAAAAAAAAAAAAAAAAAAAAAAAAAAACTAACCTCACAAAACAGTCGGCGTCGGCTGGATGCTGCTTTAGCGGTTTAACTAGGTGGCGTCACCTGGGAACACCGGTGGTAGGGGGTGGCCGGAGATGCGGTGGTGGGGTGGTGGGAATTTTGAGGGAGATTAGTTTAGAGAGAGACATATGTGATTGTAAATGGGGTTTTCACGGTCTGCTGGGTGTTTTTTACATAATTTTTTTGATAGCATGAGGTTGAAAAAAATTACTTCAAATTTGACTTAATTATTTCGACCTCACGAGGTGAAATTTGATTTTTTTATTTTTAATTATTTGTTTTATATTTATATAATTTAATTTTGTATAAAATGATTTTTTTTTTCATTTATTATTTGTACAAAAATTAATTTCGACCTCATGAGGTTGAAATTATATATTTTCCCATTAAAAAATCGACCCCGTGAGGTCAAAATCCTATAAAAAAAATTATGGAAATTTTGACCTCACGAGGTTGATTTTTTCTAACCAAAAGTGAGGTCGAAATTTTCAGTCGAAAATGCCTATTTTTTTAGTAGTGACAGTCAGTGGCCTAAAGCCAAATTTAATAAGATATTATAAATATTTTAAATATTACTCTATTAACTTTTTTAGATGCAAAGATATATATTTATTATTTTAAGGATTATAATTCATTCAGACACTTATTTTAATGGACAAATTAAAATAATTGATTCAGAAAAATTGAGTTTAAAATGGAATATAAAATTGTCATAAACAGGAAAAAAGGAGAACAAGGGTACAGGAATAAGGAGAAATCAGACCCAATGGGGTAGGGATGTATACTAATTAATGAAAGATAGAAACTTAACCTAATTTGCTCGCTCATTTGAACAACTCAAGCTAAAATCTAAAATGAAACCTTTTATTTATGATAATTAGAAAAATTGTACATTATATAAAATTAAACACCATTTCAGAGTCTTTTTATTATAAAAATTTATAATTTTCTTGTATAGTAACATAGTAATGCATAAAATCTTCTTTCCATATAATCATGTTTTTATTTCAATATTTCATGTTACAATTTTTTTTTATGTTCTTCAGCAATAAAAGTCTTCTTCTGATGACTAAATAATTACTAATAATTACTATACGTATCATAAAGTTACAATTGTTCATTGTTTTCTTACATAGTCATGATATTATGAATGTAATAAATTTTCTTTTTAATTCTTAAAGTTTGTCAGACATTTTAGTGAAATGACAACAAAACTTTGTCAGATATTTTAGAACTTTCAATTAAACTACTTAAATCTTTATATCTATCAATAAGATTTTGACAACAAAAACCAAGGTATTGCATTGCGACAAATGACTTTTATTTTATTAATTTGAAAGAACTTTTCCCCAAAGTTATATAATAAGACATGTGATACTGACTTTTTGCATACGAAGCTGCAAGCTATAAACATATACTCTCTCTGTCTCAATTTATGTGATACACTTTTCTTTTTAGTCTGTCCCAAAACAAATGATATATTTCCTTATTTGGCAGCAATTTAACTTTAAACATTACCTTTTACGCTTAACGAGATAATCTATAACCACACAAATATCTTTGGCTTATTTTAGATCGCAAGATTCAAAATTCTTCCTTTATTTCTTAAACTTCGTGTCCAGTCAATCTGTATCACATAAATTGGGGCGGAGGGAGTAGTAATTACTAGTTATATAATTAGCAAATTTTTTTGGGGCCTTAGACTATTGGGGGACTAAAGAAGATGCTTTAGTGGTCTTACCAGTGTGGGTAAATTTTACCATATTTGATTTCATAATAATTTGTGTTCTAAGATACATTGCGTAGGAAGAAAATCACAATTTCAATTATTAAAACAATTAGATTTAATATGCTCCAACAAACAAGATGATAATTCTACATAATTAACTTTTTTATTATCGACAATACTAGTAGTATTAACAGGGAAGAATCTTATACAATTTCCTAAAGTAGCCCTAAATAAAAGTCGTAAAATATTTTCCCCTTTTCCCCAAATAAGAACCTAAAATAAATCAATGTGCCCCGATCTAACCCGGCCATTACTAAGGTATCTACAGTTATGCCAACTCACTTAGGGCGAGACTTCTTCCGGGAAAAGAAAGCAACCGGAGAAGAAATCGCACACATATGGCACTGATACAAGAATGAATTGCATGCACACAGTGGCATCTTTCGCCGTTTCTAGTGAAGATGAGATAGAACACGGAACTCTGTTGGATCCAAAATACACTGGTAAAATGGCTAAAGATTTTCCCATTAAACTCGATCTGTTCCAAGAATTATTAATCGCTTGTTTGGAGCGGAACGAATCCATTCTTGTATGTGCACATACCTGCGCCGAAAAACTACAATTGCAATGTATTTTAGATATAAAGAAATTGTAATATACACTTCGCCATTGAAGGCGTTAAGTAGCCAGAAATACAGAGAGTTTCGTTTTTGGTTCGGGGATGTGGGTGTTACACCCCATACTTTTATACGTTAAGTTTTTTCATGAGTTAGTTGTTATAGATTTGGTATATAGAATTATCTTTGAGGTTTCATAAGGTTAGACATGTTCATCCTGAGTATATAAGGGTTAAAGTTCATTCTTAGTATGTGATAGAAGAATTAGAGGTTAAACGAATCGTCGGGAATGTGTATCACGAAAAGTTGGGTTTTACGGATAGATATAAGGGCCGTATAATTTTTACGGACCGTATATTTGGTTAACCCCCACCGTAAATTGATAATAGTGGGGGTGAGCCACTATTGGGATTTTATGGTCCAACTATACCGACCGTATAATTGTTACGGTCCGTAAAAGTGGACCGTAAATCTAAGTCGGTGCCAGCTTCTTCTTTTTTTATATATTTCATACCCTTCTCATTTTATCTCATTTTCCTCATTTCTCAGACCCCAAACACTTTTAGAAACCTCTCCAAAATATGTGACAAATTTCCCCAAGTGAAGTTAAGGAAATTAAAGTGAGAATCATGTGCCAAAGGGTTCCAAAGAGTTATTGAAGCTTGTTCCTCCTTGTTGTTATAGCTTTTGGAGGGTAATTCAAGGTGAAGCAACCTTGTAATTGGAGAGTTCATGAGTTTTTGAGGTAAGATTCCATCTTATTTCCATGTTTATAAGCTTATGTGATAGTTATTCTAGGTTTGGAGGAAAGGTTCAAACATGAACTTGAGTTATTTTGAGTTGTAATCTAATTTGACCCATATTGATAGTGTGTTTTGAGTAAATGCTTGATGTATGGATAATAGTTGATATTGGGATTGTGTTGAGGTTGTTATACTTGGTGTATTTGGGAGAAAGAGGTGTATAGGCGTCGCATGTGAAGTGTATATCGGATCGTTTTATTGTACATCTCTAAATGTTAATGATATGAGTTTAAAAAGGATCATATGAGGTTATTGTGTTGATTGTTGGTTGTTAGATGGGTTGTGATGATTAAGAAATAGGGGAAATGCTACCCTTTTCATTTTAAAATCAATTTATCGCTTGATATACGTGATATACTAGTACCATCTAAGCTTGTAAATGCCTTCCTCTGCTATAGGATTGGAGTACTAGGTCGACGGGTTCGTTGAGGGATTGTGTGGATGACTTGAGGTGTGTTAAGGCTAACTATCCTTCTTTTGTCATGATTCTTATGAATGAAACGTAAACGTAACGCTTCTCCATAATGATTCTATTCTTAGTAGCTAGGGATGTTCCATGTTGATTTATGTTCTAGAAGTTCGTTTTCAGTAAGTCCTTCTACAGATTCAGTATGATTCATAGAGTCACTTGTTAGATGAAATGCTATCTCATAATGATATTCGGAGGTGTAACGACCTTACATCACTCCCACAGATTCAGGATGTACTCGTATTATCACGACCTTAATTGTCGATCGTGCAGGTACCTACCTTATTATCACTAGTAGGCGAATCCTTACCCGTTAACCCATTAATCATTAGCCACTTTTAACTTCTTTAATCATTTATACTTAAACAATCAATGAGCATGTGAATGAATAAATAGTCTACCAAGTCATAAATAATAAATAATATAAGTGCGGAAGTCTTAACTATTACACCCTCAAAATCTGAAAGTCATCGTACAAGGACTCTAACCAACAATGTCTAAAGAATGAAGTATATCTCAAATACAAAACAAATAATGTCTGAAATGAAAGTAGACATCCGGGAAAGAGAGATCTTCAAAGTGGCATGGCATGGATAGAAGCTCACCCTTGGATACGATCGAGCAAACTAGCTTCAAGCTGGAGATGTGTCCGGATGAAATCTCCGGAACACAATCCGCACTCAAAAAGGGTGCTACAAGGTAGTATCAGTACAAACACTATGTACTGGTAAGCACCATAGGCCGACTAAGATTAGTTCACGTATATAAGCATAAAATTAACAAGATAAACAGATAGGCACTTAATACTCAAATCCAAGTCACAGAATATCCCATAACCGAGTCACAACCTAAGATGAAGCTTCTAACCTACAAGTCTGTCAAGTTTCAATAATCTCACCTGATAATCACAAGTCCAAGTTCCTTCCCTAGGTAGAGTCACTAATCCACAATTTAACTCAGTCAATGATCATATCAATACCACAACAGTCGTTTTAGCAAACCACACCAAAATCAGAACTAAACGAGCCATATAATAATGTAGAATAAAATGTAATGAGGTGCAATGAAAAATATGATGATGTGCAATGCAATGTAATGCAATGCACTGGCCAAATGCACACTATACACACATGCTAACTGATGTCATTGCCCAGTAGTCATGACCTACAGGGGACCCATGGTATCCATGTACCACTCGTTCCGGATTCACTCCTCGGATCCGAGCATAAACCTCCGCTCCGGAACGAACCTCGGACGCAGGCCATATCAATGTACCTCTTGTTGCCGGAATGAACCTCAGACCACCAGCTTACAACTAGGCCACATCCTCACCCCCAATCAAATGTGCCTTTTCATATGTATAGTAACACTGTCACATCACCCTCAATGATCAATTCATCAAGTACCATGTATCAAATAGTATCACAAGTTCAACAAGAAGATTATATTAACTTCTTCACTAATTTCACATCACAATGTATGTCTCAACGTATTCCAGTTCATTAGTATGTATGAACTATGAACAATTAGCAATATCAATGTCAAACACGAGGCATCATGCCACAAGTCTTTCATGAATCGTTTCCGAACCATTTCCACCATGTATGAGTGTATGAATGCATAAATAAGTGCAAACATGGTAAATCAATGCAAACCAATAAAGAAACTGTGAAGGTACAAGTCACAAGCCACAAGTCATATCAAGACTTGGATCAACTCAGCCATGAAATAAATCATACAAACCGTCTCAACCAACATAATAGTCTATGTCCCTCTTTACTTCCACATGTAGCAAGTACGCCTCACAACTAAGTCTTGTATTACCAAGAAGCTCCACTTTTCTATATATTATCATCAACAAGAATCATACATCAAGTGTTCATCTATGTACTATCATAAATATATCACAATTCAGGTCTAAACTCCGTATCCTTCCTTTCTCCGATGATATATGTCACAACAAGAGAGAATTGAGTACAACACGACAATTTAGGTAATAAGCCCAATCACAATGACAAGGCAACGAGCCACCATCAACAACAATCAACCTAATATAAATCCATCCTAAATCGCCACAGTATGAATACAACTACACCTTCACAATGCTTAAATAACGGCGACAAGCCCACATAATCAGAAGTCATACCAACCTAGCTAATATCCAACCAAAACACCATATTCAAAGACCTAATCATGCTTTTTCCTATCAATTCTACACAATACATACGTTCCGCTAACCAAAGTCTAACTCAAGTAAGCCATAACCTACCTCGAATGCAGAGCAGGAGCCACGAACTACTCCGCACGAGCCTTCTGTTTTCGAAGCGCCTCATAACGGTCAAAGTCTAACAATATGATGCTGAGTAAGCAACAAACCATGTATTTAAACAAGAACAATAATTTGGGGAAGAAGACCCACTTACTTCTACCCTTTTCAATTGGTGAGACGATCCATTAATGGTGAATTTATCATAACTTCTATCTCTACAATCATTAACCTTCAATTCATGGGTTTTCTAATCAATTTTACTCCTTTCAAAAATATTTTAGGACAAAGCTTCCACTTTTATTAGAACCCTAAGTCTCAATTCACTTAATATATGGTTCTAAGGACTCAATTCATGATTAGGAGGAGTTAATCCAAGCCATTAGAGGATAAATAAGTGATAACTACCATAACCCATCAAGTTTAGAAAGTTTATAAATTTCTAGGGTTTCTATTACAATCCCACCATTAAAGACCCACAAAAGGGATGACAATCATGAAGGAGAAATGGAATAATAGAAAGGGATAGATGAGACTTACCTCTCAAAAGTTTCTTGCCCTCGCTTGGAATTTCGCCCTAGGTGCTTGTTAGGAACTGTGTTGGTGTTTTGTGAATTAAGAATGGGAGACTAAGTGTTATAAAACCAGGCTACTGTTTTCTGTCGACCGCTACAACGGTCGTTTCACCGCTGCAGCGGTCCCGCTATGGCAGTCAAGTGACCGCTATAGCGGACCAAGGGAATCTGCATCACCGCTATGGCGATATCGTCGTAGCGGCCACCGAGAAAATGGATGGCCGCTGGCAGCGGTCCACCCCTGCTATAGCAGTACTGCCGCAGCGGTGAGCTTGACTTTTTGTCCAGTTTTTCCCTCTATCACCCAACATTTCATCCGAGGCCTCAAAATCACAAACAAAACATGCATATATACATAAAGACGTCATACATCAAAAAAAAAATATATATATATATATATATATATATATATGAAAAACTATGATATATTTTAAAAAGACCCCTCAAATATAATTGCAAAAGTATTTCAGTTGGTAGGAGTGCCCCTGAGTGCTCACTGGTCACCACCCGAGATCAAATCTCAGCTCCAACATAATTTTTTCACGTATATACTAGTATTTTCGTCACTGCTATGCTATTAGTGACCGGTCCAACACGGTATTATCCCTCAGTCGTCATTAAAAATTTTGTTACCGTGTATGTTAAGATAATGGTGCTCCCACCGTCTTAAAATTCTGGGTCCGCCTCTGCCGAGAGAGCTCTTTAATATCTCTACTCTACTAACCATGTCACTTAAAGTCAATAACCTTTCGGGTAGTCTTCCATTTGCTTCAATCTACGGGACAACAAATCTAGGTTTTTTTGGTTCGTTTTGGGAATAACATAGGTGGAGTCATACCCAGCTCAATCTCCAATTCCTCAAATCTAAAGGAATTATATCTTAGTGAAAACAAATTCAATGGCCAAATTCCTAACTCGTTGGGGGATTTGAGACAACTTGAACGCTTGTCTTTGTACAAGAATAACTTATCGTCTCCGCATCTAAGTACCTTCTCTTCATTGGCAAACTGTGAATCTTTGAGAGATATACAATTAGGGGATAATCCTCCGAATAGTGTTCTTCTTGAATCCATTGGAAATCTCTCTAGTTGCTTGAAATGCTTTTTTTATTTCGTTCACAACTTAGGGGCCGGATACCATTAGGAATTGGGAATTTTAGTAACTTAAACTTCTTGTCTTTATACAAAGAATGACTTAATTGGATCAGTGCCAAATACATTATGTGATTTGCAGAATCTTCAAGGGTTAACTCTTGACTATAATAGGTTAAATGGACCCTTGCCGGAGTGCCTTTGCAAATTGCCGGAGTTGGGCTTGGCTTCTTTGTCGTATAATCAATTTTCGGGTCCGATACCATCTTACATTGGCAGCGTCGCGTCTTTGAGAAATATTTATCTAAATTCAAATAGGCTCACAAACATACCCATGAGTCTATGGAGCCTCAAAGATCTTTTGAATCTTGACTTGTCAAATAATTCTTTGATTGGCTCTTTACCTCCTGATTTCAGAAATTTGAATGCCATAACATTCATAGATCTGTCAAGGAATCACCTTTCAGGAAATATTCCTTAAACAGTTGGAAAGTTGCAGAATCTACTTTATCTTTCTTTGGCTTATAATGAGTTATAAGGATCTATTCTTGAGTCACTTGGGACAATGATAGGTCTAGAATCGGCAAATCTATCAAATAACCTTGTTTCAGGTACAATTCCAAAATCATTAGAGGCACTTCGATATCTGAAGGATTTCAATGCATCATTCAATAGATTAGAAGGTGAAATCCCGAGTAAAGGACCTTTTCTTAATTTCACCTCTCACTCTTTTATGGGAAATGAAGAGTTATGCGGCGATTTGCTTTTCCAGCCCTATATGACTATGCCTTCTCATCATTCAAGGAGAAGCAATTTGGTTCTGATTATTCCTGTCCCATTGGGAGTTGTACTAATGGTACTCGGCTCAATCGTCGTGTTTATGTTAAGGAGACGTGGGAATAAAAATGTTCCAACTCAATGTAACACCTCGTAGCTTCGGGTGAAGGTTTGACTCATAAGATGATAATATAATGGAACCAATATAAGGGTTATAGGAAATGTTTTGAAAACTAATCAAGTCATAAGAAATGTCTTTGGGCAAAGCAAAGTTTGGAAGCCACTGTTTGCAGGTGGCATGTTTGCATGTAGAAGGTCTTATTTCCAACGACCATAACCCTTTTATTAATTAGGAATTTGGGGAAAACTTCCTGAATGAAAGTTATAGCCCTTTGAAATACCTTTCCAACGGTATATTATGAAATTAAGGGGGACATCATACAAAAGTTATGGCCATTTTATGAAGGAGTACGGAAGATCCGTTCATCGGTCATGTTATACGAACTACTTATACGGCCCATATAATTTTATACGATTTGTATAAGTCATCCGTGCTTCACGAAACCTCAACTCGACGTTACATTTTGTTCCATGATAAAATATGGTCATATTATACGGACCGTATAACTTTATACGGACCGTATAATATGTCCATATATTCGCCTACCTTTTGTATAAATTCAAGCCTTGAGTTCTTTTATTTCATTATTCACAATTCCAAGCCCTAGCAACAATCCAAAACATCAAGGTAAGTCAATCCAAACCCTTCCAACTCAATTCTAACATATACTCTAATAATCTAAGCAAGAAATCATTATTCCTAAACTAGGGTTTTCAAGAAAACCCATCTCAAGCTTCAAGAATTCAAGATTTTGGAAATCTTCTTCAAAGCTCAAGTATTTAATTCAAGTTTTGGAGTGACTAAGGTATGTAGAGTTACTATCTACGTGTGGAACATCATTGTTCTTCCCCACGCCTCAAAATCCATAAATTATGATTTCTGCTAAAACTAGGGTTTCTATACCATGCTCATGATAACCCTAGGCCCATGTCCATGATTATATTATGTATGAATTGATATTATTCTATCATTGTGTTCTTAATAACTCCGTATGATTATTGGAAATCAGTCCGTAATCTATGAAAACCCATATCTTGTATTCCATGGGTTCTTTGCGTACGCATGTTTAGCTAAAATGATTATTTCATGAATATCCTACATGTCTACAAGTTTTCATGCAACTATATTATATAATTACTTTCATGCTATGATACAAGATACATAAATGCTAAATACAAGTTATTTCATGAAATCACGTTTACAAGTTATTTCATGATATCCATGTACAAACAAGTTATATTCATGAAAACCATAGTGCGACAAGTGCACTTATTTTACATGTTCATGTTTTTTGGAGTTGCATTAATTATCGAGAAGGCTTCAAATAGCTTTGAAACTACGTAGCCACCGTAGGATGGATTCTCTCCACCCATGCTTAGGACGATCTCTCATAATAACCGGATCCTTTCATAATATTATTAAATCTCATGTCCGGCAAGGTATGAGTGTTACTACTGGGTAGGACGCAAGTACAGTACCATGTTGTCGGTTATATTTATGCTCCCTACTCACGATACTTTACACATGTTATATATGTATATGCGCTCATGTTCATGATCATGTTTTAGCTCGGTCTACTTGTATGTTATTTTCATGTCCCATGTTAATTCTATCGATTGCTTTACATACCAAGACATTCAATGTGCTAACGTCCCCTTTTATTGCTCGGGGCACACATTTCATGATGCGGTGCGGATTTACTGGATGACGCTTCGTTCATTGGATGCGCACGTACGGAAACTTATTGGTGAGCCCCTTCTTATTCGGGGTTTAGGCATTGTCTTTCTTATTTAGTTTTGCATCTAAAGGTATGCTGGGGGCCTTGTCCCAGCACGTATGTTACGTGTTTCGAGACTCATGTTAGAGGTTTCATAGACAAGACAAGTGTCATGTTAGACTTCAGAGTTGGTTAGCCGGTTTGGCTCATTTATGATATTGTCCGCATTCATGACTTAATCAAGTACTTATGTTTAATATTATGACTTACTATGTTTTATAAAAGCTCATCATACACTTCACGTTATATTTCCGCTCATGTATACCTCATGATGATTCAGTAAGCCATGTGGTTCCTCGGTCACATGCAGTCAGGCACCGAGTGCCGTGTTACGCCCAGGCCATGGTTCGGGGCGTGACACTCAAGCTGAATCCTTTCCTGTAACAACACTAGCCAGGATTTCATACATTGAAATTAAAAGGGCAACTCAAGGGTTCGACCAGTGCAACTTGCTAGGTTGTGGAGTTTTTGGTTCTGTTTACAAGGGCATGTTTGCAAACGGGATGACTTCTGCAATTAAAGTGTTTAATTTACAGGTTGAAGGTGCATTAAAGAGTTTTGATGCTGAATGTGATGTTTTATGAAACCTTCGCCATAGAAATCTTACCAAAGTTATCAACAGTTGTACTAACATGGATTTTAAAGCATTACTTCTAGAGTACATGCCCAATGGAAGCCTAAAGTAGTGGCTACATTTTGATGATTAATTCTTGGATATAATCCAAAGATTAGACATAATGCTCGATGTTGCATCTGCCTTGGAATATCTCCATCATGGTTATGCAACAATTATTGTTCGTAGTGACTTAAAGCCTAGTAATATCTTGCTAGATGAACAGTTGATTGCACATGTGAGTGACTTCGACCTGACAAAGTTATTAGGAGAAGGGGAATCAATTGCTCATACTAAAACATTTGCTACTATGGGCTATATTGCACCAGGTAACTTTCTTTTAGTCCTTTTATTATCGCATACTAGTTTACTGGTTCCAATGTTAGATGTCACATTAGAATTGGGTAAAAGCCTAAGTGGATAGCTTAATTTAGGAAAATGTAACATATCATAGATTAAGCATGAAAAAAAATGGTATTGAAAACATCGAAATATGACTATGTCAAACTCTATATTCATGCATCTGCAACGATAAAGAAAAAAAAACTTATGGTCATGTCGTTTCAACTTTCTTTTTTTTCCTTAATTCAAAAGTTCCCAAGAGGGGATTAAATAGATAAGCCAAAGGAACAAAGAGGACGGGCTATGCCTCACCTCTGCGATACAATACTTGGAATGGAGAATTTATCCTTACACTCTAGCTTATTAGAAAAAAGAAGAGAGGAAAAAAAGGAGGGTTGCTCCTCATCAATTAAGCTTACAAAAAGATATCTAAATTCTAGAATTTTAGAGCAAGTACAGAAGACTCAGCCAGGATAAAAAATAAAGTTGCTCTCTTCACTCAAATTCTAATGTTAGGCTTTCCAACTACATTATTCTTCAATGTGGATATAATCTTGGAAGGAAAACTGATAGCCTCAGTGAAGAAGGTAGTTATTTTGCACTGTTCAGCCAAGTTAGCAAGCATGTCAACAGGAGTGTTACCTTCTCTTAAGGCATGTGAGAAAGTGAAATGGCCAAGTGAGCTCATAGATTGAATCTGTCTAATATCATCTTTAATCTGTTGGAAGTCATTGAGTTTCAATTGATTGTCTTACTATTGTTTAATTTCCATTATACCTTCAGCTTTTAAAGTTTTTATCTATTCAAGGTAGATTCAACTATTTTTAATATCTAGAAAATATAAAGATATTATTTTAATTTCTTCATTTGGCTCATCAAGAAAGTAATTACTCTTGTAACATTGGATCAGAATATGGATCAGTAGGATTAGTTTCTAGAAGATATGATGTGTACAGCTATGGCATTATGCTCATGGAAACTTTCACAAGGAGAAGGCCATGTGATGAAATGTTTCACGAAAATTTGAGCATGAGGAGTTGGGTCTGTAATTCACTACCTGTCTCACCGTATGATATTATTGATGCCACCTTATTGGAACCTGAAGATATTGATTTTGAGAAAAAGTTGCATTGTGTGTCCTGTATTTTGGAGTTGACATTGAATTGCACATTTGAATGTCCTACTGAGAGGCTGAACATGAAAGATGTCCTTGCAAATATCAAGAAGATCAAGCATGAATTTCTTCGCAAATGATGTAACAAGGTTTATGCGACGGTAAGTATTCCAACTTTTTAGAACATTCTAATGTCGTGTGGAGAAATTATTTCCCCAATCAGGAATGGAAATGATTATTGTCTTGTCAATATCATATATAAATGTAGAAATGGGTTATTTAATAATGATGATGATGATGATGATGATGATGATGATGATGATGATAATAATAATAATAATAATAATAATAATAATAATAATAATAATAATAATAATAATAATAATAATAAAAAATAAAAAAATAAAGGAGAATTGAATTGAAGGACAACCTTTTAAGAGTCTAATTTTAGAAAGGCAAAATAAAAGGAAAGCAAAGTCCAATGAACTTAAGAAAGAAATTTGGTTTAAGGGTTAAATTTAAGAAGGAAAAAACATGAGAAGAAATTGAGGTCTAGTGCAAATGGGGTAGGACAAAGTTACCTTGATAGATTATAAATGTTAGACCTGGTCTTTTCCTATTTCTTATAACTCGGTTAGAAAAAAATTACGTATTAATATCGAGTTCGCAATTCTTCTTTTTGTTTTAAATTCAAATCCATCATCCAGGCTGCATGAACCTGTGACGCTGGGGGTTTCGGCAAAGATCCCTACTGTGGATATTAGAATGCAAAAGGTAAAAGCATATAGGAGGGAGACATAAAACCTTGCCTACTCAAAAGATTTATATTGTACAATAATATAATTAACTAATTTCCTATGATAGGATCCTCCTCTATATAAATAGAGCTGCAAAATACTAGAAGAAAATAGGAGGACATCTTCTTTAAATAAGGGGAAGAGAGGCCTTTAAACACCAAGAAAAAGGATTCTGCTTAACCATAATTATCAATGTTGCAACCTTTTCTTTGCCTTATCCTGACGGTAGGCATTTGAGTCTTTGTCCGTTCTGTATGAACCTCTTGCTTCCCTAGGAAGAGCTTGAGCATTGTAGAACAGTTCTGTCTCCAAAGAGTCTGCCAGTTCATTGCCTTCTCTAAAAGTATGAGTGATTCTATATCCATTACTGTAGATAATTATCTCTTTGATGTTATTCAAATCATCATATAATTCCCAAAGTATATTGTATTTTCCTTCAACCATATTAACAACCAAGAGAGAGTCCATTTCCAATATAATGTTAATCATGTTACTAGCCACACAAAGGTTAAGGCCCAATAAAGCAGCATGTATTTCAGCAGAGTTATTAACACAGTAATGAAGAAATTTTGAGAAAGCCCATATCAAATCCCCATTTCTGTTTCTAGCAGCTTCCCCAATCCTAGCTATGTAATTACCACTATTACTACTACTGCCATCAGTGTTGAGCTTAATCCAGTTTTCAGCTGGTTTCAACCATTTACTGGGGTTAAGCTTAACTGTACTGTGGCTATACTCATCAATAACTTGACATAGCCGGTATCAAGAATTCTGATAAGATCAGTTGTTAGTATCCCTGTTACCAATGGTGATCTTTCTGAGGTCGAGGAAAACTTCTTTAGTGAGAAATAAATCAAAAAATTATAAGGAGAAGGACCTACATTTTTGCCTATGGAAATTTAATTATGGTGACAGTTGAAAAATAGTGTACTTTATGTTGAAAAGTAAAGTAAACATCTCAAGTCTCCGTTACTATGATAGTATACATGTGCTGAGTTCGTATCCATAATGACTGCCAACTCAAGTTTGATCCGATTTAAACTTCTGTACAGGTTGTGCCGCCTTTTCCTCCTGGCATTAGCAATTTTTGGTGACCCCAATTGCGATGACAACCAACATTTGGTCCGAGATTAGAACTTTCTTGTTTCTCTTGTGCAATGTTTTAAGTTTGGTGTGTGTGTGTCAAATAACTTTAATATATAAGATGTGTACTAAAGTTGGCATGGTGAAGGCCTTGTATAATATTGATGATCATTATTATGTAAATATCAGCTAGAGTAGTGTAAAATGCTGAACCACAAGCTAGGCTCTTTTGCTTACCAAGTTGAATGGAGTTGTCCCAATGACTGTGGATTAAAAGCACAAATACAATCCATATTTTTCACTCACTCACAAGTCACAATTGGGATTGAGACTTAAAACCAAAATATTTCACTTGCCAATCACTATGGTTGCTTAATTTCAACACCAACAACTTAACAGGTAATTTCAAGCAACATGTTATTGTTTGGTAATCTCGACTAGTCTTGCATCCAGGGGCAGGGCTAGAACGTTACCTATGGGTTTGGCCAAATCCAATAAGTTTAGTCCAAATTTTGTACTATTTGTACTAAGAAATTCACTAAATATGAAAGAAAAAAAAAAATTAGAACCCAGTTATACTACTATCCTAGAATTTAAAATACATAAAGTTCAAATCCTAACAGTTGCGCCTCTGCTTGCATCATGCATGAAGTTGCTGATTGTTGATATATGAAGTCCATAGAATTTAAAATGGATCAACGATAGTGTATATCATTATCTATATATATGGATGCAACATTGGAAAACTTGAGCAGTTAGACAAACTTAATGTAGAAATTTTTTCCAATTTCTCCGTGTTCGGTTGATCAAAATTTTTGAAAAATATTTTCTTTAGGAAAATAAGTTGCTTAAAATGAGAAAATGACTTCCATAATGGAAGTAGGAAAAATAAGTTCCACAAGTGGCATTGCATTCAACATTGATTGTGTCTTCCCAACCTCCAACACACCTCATCTTCACCTCCACCCCACCTCTCATAGTATTTGTCTAGATTATATACAAATATTATTAGTATAATATTTTTTGCTTATGTACCGAACACAAGAAAATAAGTAAGAAACTTATTTTTTGGAAAACATTTTCCTTCATACCGAACACACCCATACTCTTTCTGAGGATTTTCACGGAAGCTAAAAACATTATAAATGGATCTTTTTTTATCTCTATAATTTGGGAGGAATTATAGCCAAAGAGATTGGGAAGTCTTCACAAATTGGAGATACTTCCTTTACAGTATAATAAATTAAGTTCTTCCATACCGGAAGAGCTCTTCAATATCTCTACGCTAACAGGGACTGTCGCTTGCAATAACCTTTGGGGCATTCAAATCTCTGTATTCCCTTGCCTCCAAATTCCATACTCGCCTTGTGTTCTTTGAACTGCCAATCTCCTTCTTCTCCTTTTGATCACACTGTGAAAGTATGCAGTGTTTTTGTCCCCACCCGCTAGCCATTTAACCTAAGTTTTTTTACCTCAAAACTGCATCCTGTAGCTTGAGGTTGTGAAGATACTCCGCCTTTTCTTTGATTAACTCGATTTTACTTAACAGAAAGTATAAGTAGAAGAATTCATAGACACCAGCAAAGGTTCGTGATCTGAGAACACACCCTAGCAAGGTGAACCACTAATGTTGCAGAGAATTCATCAGACCGCTCAACATTGACCGCTCAACATTGAGTAAGATCCTATCCAACCGCACCAACATATAGCTGAACTGAAATAAAGATAGCGATGCCTGCACTAAAATTCTCTCCTAGTTTATTTAGTGATTCAAAGGCTTAATGACCTACCTCATGATGGTCTAAGATTTGTAATCTATAATTAAGAAAATTGATCAGTTTTACGTGCACTTGTCACAATTACTTGATAATATACAAGATACATGGTGGGATTTTTAACTATTTTATGCAACATTTCTGCAGTATTTAGAGTATGGAAGCATACGAGTTAAACTTTAGGTGGTGAGTTTAGTACCTGTTATAATAAGATTGGCAAGTCAGTTTTGCCAAGTAAAGCTTTCAGCTTACAGTATTGGTTGGATCCTGTTGTATGTGTTATCACTCTACTGCTTTGAAATTCGAGACCATACCATAAACTCATTAGGAAAGAAAAAAAAAATATTGAAGAATGGATATCAAGATTCTATTTTATTTATTTTTTGATACAACTAGATCATCTGCAATTTCTGGCAGGATTCCATCATCTAATTTCTCACATGTTACTCTGAATAAGGACCATAATGTATCGATATTGCATTTATTTTGCCCTCTTTTAATCTATTTTTCGCTTAACACAGAATGGTGCAAGAAATGCAGATGGAGATCATGTTTATGCTCCTGCAAAAATACATTTAAAAAGTCCTTGGACTTGTGTTTAGCAAGGGACTTTTAACTGTATTCAACCTTGGTGAGGTCTATTTTAATGAAAAGCTTCTGCTACACTAATTTTTTTTTTTTATTTTTTTATGATAAGGGAATCGCAGTCGCTACCTTTCGGGTGCATGAAGGGTAACGCACAGGGTAAACTCCGCTCCTATACAATAGCCAACAAACCACATAGGAGAGATAAACCCCACTAGGCAAGTCCCGTGCAACGAGCTCGACCCAGAAGACAAATCCCTATTGTCGTAGGCAGCAGTGTTATCAAAGGCCCTGAAGCGAGGCTCAAAACTTGTTGAGCGCTTCGCTTCGCCTCGCTAATCATAAATCAGCGCTTTTTCTCTACCAATGAGCCTCTCTCAGAGGTGACACTAAGACATCTTTTCCCCAATGAGCCTCTCTTGGAGAGGTGACACTAGAGGATTGATATTTCACTTTATCGTAATATTTTTACAATTTCTTTGTCCATATATTTGTTATTCATGCTTATTATTATCAATCTTGGACTAAACATATACATATTTGTATTTTTGCACCATTGCGCTTTTTTCCATTAAAGCCCACGCTTTATTTGCGCTTTGCCTTAAAAGCCCAGCTGACCTTAGAACTTTTTTGCGCTTTTCGCTTTTGATAACACTGGTAGGCAAGGAGTTCGAACTTGAGACCTCCGTTATAGAAGTTTCATGCTCAACCAACTGAGCCACCCTTACGGGTCTGAAACAGAAATAATCCTCTACACTAGTTTTTCAATACCACAAACCAAAACAGTCAATAAGAAATAATATCAGAATAAATAATCCCAGCATAACTTGTCTTCAAACCAAATATCCCCTAAGAGAGTTACTCTTTTATAAGAGATACAACAAAAGGAGGAAACTTTACCAAAAAACTACTTACTGCTGCAAAAATAGCTCAACTGGCAAGTTTAAAAGCATCAATGAACAAACCATACGTAAAACCCATCTTGAAGTTGTTCAAAAGAGCAATAGGAAAAGTCACCTTAGGCCTACTATAGTAAAATCTTGTCACATATTCAGTAATTAAGACACACACTACAGCAGCAATGACATCATTAACTCCTAAAGCTCCAAATGATAGAGAAATTGTCTGTGCCACATAAAATCCACCAAGTAATGATATACCTCCAAACAGTGCCCTTCTTGAAGGGGTTTTGAAATAATTTCTTGATATTTCTGGCACTATACGAATAATGTCAATCAGTCGCTTAGGTCCTAGTCCATTATCTTGTACAGCTTGAATTTTGAATAATCTTGATGATGGTCTTGGTAAAGCCCTAATTTTGGGAGTGATGGCGTATTGGATAAGGTTTGTAGATGTTAAAGCTAGAGAATGGGTCATTTGGTATTTATGTGATTAAAGGGAAGAGAATATATAGGATGGATGATTTAGCAACTATTTGGTTGAATGAATAATGAAAAGATGAAGAGGCATAAGAACATGAATAAAACCCAATCCTCAATGTCCCTATCTCTGTTTTCCTTAAATACCCCTGACTGAACACTTGCAAGTACCTAGTAGCAAGTAGCAAGTAGCGAGTAGCGAGCAGCAACACGTTTAACTAGAGCACTTTTATGTCCTTCTGGAAATAAAATTATTAATCTGTTTGTTGATACCACATAAAGAGAATGCATCATTACCTCCTAACTTATCTTTCAAGTTTTACGACACACATTATTTTTTTTATAGGTTCTATTACCCCTTAAACTTTTTAAAACGGAATAATTATCAACCTAAGCTCTAACGTGGCAACGAGAGTGCGCATTTCACTCTCTTTGGGAAAGTGACAAGCATAAAATCTTACCCGTATCATTTTTTAATTGGTACTTCACATCAAAGCTTAAAGTTTTTTTCTAAACTGATTTTTTTTAAAATGTGGAAAACTTAATTTTTTTATTAAAAATCTGCATTTTCTTGAAATACGGAAAACTGAATTTTTTTTTTTAAAATATGAAAATTCGTTTTTTAGAAAATAATTCTGGAAGAGTTTTCTTATTAAAAATCTGGACTTTTTTAAATCTACAAAACTGATTTTTTTAAGAAAAATGTGAAAAACTGATTATTTTTTCTATATATGAAAAAAAAATCTAGTTTTCCAAATCTAGTTTAAAAAAAGGGGTTTTCCACATTTTAAAAAGAATAATTAATTTATCCAAATTCTTATAAAAATTCAGTTTTTTCACATATTGACAAGAAAAAATACTTTTTCCAGATTTTTAAAATAAATAATCCAGATTTTATCTAAAAAATAAAAGTGTCCTAAAAAAATGAAATCATGAAAATCTAGATTTTTTAAGACATTTTTTAAAAAATAATCCAATTTTTCATATTTTAAGAAAATCCATTTCTTCCATATTTTATAAAAAAAAAATCCATGTTTTCAAATTTGATTTTAAAAAAAAAAAACGAGTTTTCAAAAATCAAATTTTCAGATTTTTTTTAAATATCCATTTTTTATTATTTTAAAAGAAAATTCACTTTTCAAATTTTTTTAAAAATTGCTTTATTAGCAAAAAGAATTAAAAAATAAGGTGTATCGTAGCAATTTCGTGTATAGTTCAAGGGGTAATGATGCCTTTTCCCATCACAGAAACAATGGAATCTCTTTTTTTTTTTTTTTTTTTTTTTTTTTTGGTTTTATCATCCGGTGTACGGTGCCTACGCATTGGGGCAAAATTAATCCGGATTAGTAGCATATTATGTCAAGCTCTTAAAATATGTTTATTTTTCACATTTCTTTAAACTCCATGTTCACAAAAACAATGGATTCTTATTCGCATTTAGTTTTAAAAATTATTTATTTTAAAAATTATTTTTGTCAGGCATATTTTTAAAAAAAGTATTTTTGAGGAGTTGTAGTTTGTGTTTAACTAATTGATTTACAACAATAACATATCTCATGTAGTTCCACAAGTGAAGTATGAGAGAGTAGGATGTACTAGATCTTAGCCCTATTAAAATAGCAATTTGTGCTCCGTTTTTAAAAGTGCTTATGAGGAACACAACTTGGAGCCTTTAGTTGACTTCACGAATGAAAGTTTTCACAAGTTGGAGTCTTTAGTTGACTTCAAGAATGAAAGTTTAGACTTTTAGTCATCATATTTAATGAATCGAAAGGTCCCTTTTGACTGTTTTGCAGCATTTAAATGCCATAGTCAACATAGCTTGGAGACTTTAGTTGACTTCAAGAATGAAGGTTTTCACCATTTATGTCGTTTTTTTTTTTTTTTCCTCAAATAATTTATCGCATTGTCGGCAGTTGTGGAAAGTAGTTCCAAGATGTATACCCCAATGGAAATTATCTATAACTAGTATCAAAGTCACCATCAAGATATGTTTTGGAATGGAAGACATTTATGACAGCTATTGCTATGACTCAGTCTCAAACAAATTTGAATCGGTTATACCAACCTAGGACATTTACGACCAAATATTATGTTAATCATTTGTTATCAGAAACACATCTCTGTGAAGAAACAAAAGGAAACTTTGAAACATTTATATATGTCCCAAATCCGCACTACTACTTCTCATAGACAAGTTTTATTTTCAAAGCAATGGCACTCATAGAGAAGTCCTTGTTCTATTCTCAACTAGCATTCTTTTTGCTTCAATATGTTGTGACTAGTTCAGCCATCAAGATTGAAACCAACATTACAACTGATCAGTTATCTCTTCTTTCCCTGAAATCTCAGATCATTTCTGACCCTTTTTAGCTCTTGACCAAAAGCTGGTCTCAGGACACTTCTGTTTGCAATTGGATTGGAGTCACTTGTGGCTCTAGGCACCATAGAGTGACTTCCTTGAACATCTCCAGCATGGGTCTAACAGGAACCATTCCGCGATATTTTGGGAACCTCACATTTCTTGTTTCTGCTGACTTGAAAGCAACAATTTCTATGGGAATCTGCCTCAAGAAATCGCTCATTTGCGTCGACTAAAGTTTGTGAGATTGAGTTATAACAACTTCAGTGGTGAAGTTCCTTCTTGGTTTGGTTTGTTAGCTCAACTTCAAGTTCTTAGTCTTAGGAATAATAGTTTTACCGGTTTAGTCCCTTCTTCACTTTCTAACATTTCCAATCTTGCAACTTTGGATTTGGCCTTCAATGCTTTAGAGGGACAGATCCCAAAAGACATTGGAAATCTTAAAAATTTGAGGGGTTTAAACCTGGGAAGAAACAACCTTACAGGTTCTGTTCCTCCATCCTCCTCAAATGCCACAAAGCTGGAAACTTTGTTTCTTTCTAACAATTTCCTTCATGGAAACATCCCAAATGGGATCGGTGATCTTCACAGCCTGAACTGGTTGACTATAGAAACTAATCAGCTTACTGGTTCTATACCGTTCTCAATTTTCAATATTTCCACCCTTGAGACTATTGGATTTTCCAAAAATGGTTTATCTGGTAATCTCCCTACTGATTTATGTGATCATCTTCCTATTCTCAAAGGGCTTTATCTTTCTTTTAATAAGCTGCAAGGTCATATGCCACAAAGCTTGTCAAGATGTTACGAACTTCAGTTGTTGTCTCTGCCGAATAATGAATTTGATGGACCGATACATAGTGAACTTGGGATGTTAAGTAACTTGCAGGCCTTATATCTTGGATTTAACCATTTCAAAGGTATGATACAAGGTCTTCCATTTCTATGAGGTCTCTCTTTTTTCCTCTTTTAAGCTACTTATACAAGATGCTGTCACATGATTGCAGGGGAAATACCACAGGAAATTGGGAATCTTGTTAATCTGCTGATGATAGGCATCGAGAATAACCAGCTTACAGGGTCTATACCCAAGTCGATATTCAATATTTCCTCACTACAACTTATGTCGCTGCAGAAAAACAGTCTAACTGGATCATTACCAAGGGAGATTGGAAATCTTACTATGCTTCATGGTCTATATCTTGGTGAAAACATGCTTACAGGTATGCAGATGATAAACGTTAAACGTTTTCTACAGTAAAATACCTAACTAAAGATTATTTTGATACTATATAACTTTGGCAGGTGAAATACCAAAAGAGGTAAGCAATCTCATTGAGTTGAGGACTTTGATTTGGGGAGTAACAGATTGAGTGGTTCATTTCCAATGGGGATTTTCAACATCTCAGGACTGAGATTGATTTCTCTTACAGATAGTACTCTATCGGGAACCCTTCCATCGAATATAGGTTCTATGCTTCCCAACGTTGAACTTCTTAGGTGGACTAACAAACCTTGCTGGGACTATGCCTTACTCACTCGCAAATTGTTCAAAACTAACTGTTCTAGACCTTTCTCTGAACAAACTCTCTGGCTCAATTCCCAACTCTCTTGGAGATTTGACACTCCTAGAGACCCTAAACTTGATGGAAAACAATTTAAGCAGTGACCAGTCTTCTCAAGAACTTAGCTTCTTAACTTCATTGACAAATTGCAGAAATCTAAAAGATCCGAGTCTTTCCTTTAACCCTCTAAATGGTATGCTTCCAGCCTCAGTTGGGAACCTTTCAACTTCTCTTAAAAAGCTTTTAGCTTCTGATTGCCAAATTAAAGGTGGAATTCCAAATGAAATTGGGAATTTAAGCAACTTAATCTTCTTGCATCTATACGGGAACAGCTTGTCTAGACCAATTCCAGTGACACTTGGCAGCTTAGGCAGGCTTCAGCAATTGTCTTTGGCAAACAACAGACTAAAAGGATCTATTGGGGATGGCCAATGTAAACTGCAGAACTTGGGTAACATAAATTTGGGTGAAAATCAGTTCTCAGGAATTGTTCCTGAATGTTTCGGGAATGTTACTTCCCTTAGGGGGATACAACTCAATTCCAACAGATTGAATTCCATTATACCATCAAGCTTAGGTAACCTCAAGGATCTTCTGCAGCTCGACTTATCGTCTAACAACATGAGTGGTTCCTTACCTGCAGAAATTGGAAATCCAAAGGCTGCAATTCGTATAGATCTTTCGAAGAATCAATTTTCAAATGGTATTCCTAGAGAAATAGGAGACTTGCAAAATCTAATACACCTTTCTTTGACACAAAACAAGCTGCAAGGATCTATACCTGACTCAATTGGTAGCATACCAAGTTTGGAATTTCTAGACCTCTCGAGTAACAATCTATCTGGATCAATTCCAATGTCCTTGGAGAATCTTCGGTATCTCAACTATTTCAATGTTTCCTTTAACAGATTCCATGGTGAAATTCCCTCTAGTGGTCCTTTCAAGAACCTTTCTAGCCAGTCATTCATGTTTAATGACACATTGTGTGGTGCTCCAAGATTTCATGTCCCTCCATGCCCCATTTCGTTAAACCGTAGATCAAAGAGGAAGAAGTTACTTCTGATAGTCTTTCCTCTACTGGGAACTGCTGTGATAATTGTTTTTATAACATTGGCATTTGTATGGATGAGGTGCAGAAGAGAAGGAAATGTTCCAGTCCAAGCTGATTTGTTGGCTACAAGGGGAAGAATTTCATACTATGAAATAGTACAAGCCACTAACGCTTTTAGTGAGAGTAATTTCATTGGTTCGGGGAGTTTTGGTTCTGTTTACCAAGGAATTCTCAGAGATGGGACTACCATTGCAGTTAAAGTGTTCAATCTACAATTAGAAGGCGCATTCAAGAGTTTCGAAACAGAATGTGAAGTTCTTTGCAACCTTCGCCATAGGAATCTCACCAAAGTCATTAGTAGTTGCTCCAACCTTGATTTCAAGGCTTTAGTGCTCGAGTACATGCCTAATGGGAGCCTTGAAAAGTGGTTGTATTCGCACAACTACTTCTTAGACATCATGCAAAGACTAAGCATAATGATAGATGTGGCATGTGCATTGGAATATCTTCACCATGGTTGTTCAGCACCTGTTATTCATTGTGATCTGAAGCCTAACAATGTCTTGCTAGATGAAAACATGATTGCTCATGTAAGTGACTTTGGCATTTCCAAACTACTCGGTGAAGGTGAGAGTGATTTACACACTAAAACCTTAGCAACATTCGGCTACATTGCACCAGGTAAATATCTTATAGCTTCTTGTTTCAGTATCCTAAATTTGTTTTCCCTTTCTAGCGATTAAATGATAAACCATATGTGATTTTATTGTAGAGTATGGGAGGGAGGGATTGGTGTCGCTAAAATGTGATGTTTATAGTTATGGGATCATGTTGATGGAAACGTTTACAAGGAAAAGGCCTAACGATGAAATATTTGATGGAGATTTTAGTTTAAAGCAATGGGTAAATGATTCACTGCCAGAGGCAATAAGCAAAGTTGTGGATACGAATTTGCTAAAGCCAGAAGATAAGAAACACATGGACAAGACAGATTGTGTAGCATCCATCTTGAAAGTGGCACTAGATTGCTCCGCTGAATCTCCGGAACAGAGGATCAACATGAAAGATGTTGTAGGAATGCTACAAAAGATCAAGATTCGACTTCTTACATGTTCTGCAAGTACATAAAACATTTGATTCATGTCACTTAAGGATATGGCAAGTGTTTGCTGAACTTTTTTAGCTTCATACAAAGACTGTTACCTTATATTTTTGTTGTACATGGTCATCTATATCCTACCTCCATATTATTTGTTTTTTTAAGCTTTTTGCACTCCCTTCAAGAAAGACATTAATTAGTCTTAATCATAAGATATTTCTCTCAATTACTTTTATCTCTCCTTAAACGTCTCACTTAATTAACTCTAGGAACAAAGGACAAATTTTTCTTAAAAAAAGTATTAAATGACTTCTTATTTTTATGAAACAGCAAATATTTTGAAATAAATTCAGTTTACTAAAATAACTAATATTTGAGACTGAGGGGGTCATACTTTTCAGGACAATCATAATCATAATCATCATATCATAATTCATAATCTATCTACATCTATATTATATTAAAAGCGCGAAGGGCCTTAAAAATGTTGATTGAACTTTTTGCCCTTCATTAAAAGACTCTACAATAGACAAAATTGTCATTTACTATTTTCCTCAAATTAGTATTGAATTATATTTCTAATATTTCACAAATTTTATTTTTTGGAAAAGTATAAACATTATCGTTATTTTTGAAGTCCTTTTTAAATTTGGCAAATATTTTTTTGAATACTAAAGGAAACCTACATTTATTTCAGGTAAAATCCTTTTTTGCTTTGATAAAATAAAATGCAGGCAGCTCCTTTGCAATTCCACAATTCTATTTGGGGTAGGTCACAGTCGGCAAACATGAAACCTAAATTGAATGGGTTCTGGCTGATAGAGTATATATTTCTATTTTATATAAGTATATATATATAAGCATCTGAGGAGGACCAACACAGCATCAAGTACTTGTACGAAAAGCTTTACAAATTATACACGCAATGAATGCTTATACTATAAGCTATATAACTTGTACACTTTATCCAACTATTTTTTATCCCACGTGGACATATATCATAGTACTTAATATTTATTCCTTTCTCATTTATAGATGTATGCACTTCAATTTTAATTCTTCAACACATTTATTTCCTCCGTGCACTTTTGCTTGTTCACTTTTGACTTTTCACGTTCTTTAAGAATTAATAAATCCCACGTGGATATATGTCATATTACTGAATATTTATTTTCTTCTCATGTATACACGTATGCACTTCAATTTTAATTCTCCGACACATATGTATTTCCTCCGTGTACTTTTACTTGTTCACTTTTGACTTTTCACGTTCTTGCTGAATATTTATTCTCTTCTCATATATACATGTATGCACTTCAATTTTAATTCTTCGACACATATTTATTTCCTCCGTGTACTTATACTTGTTCACTTTTGACTTTTCATGTTATTTAAGAATTAATAAATGAAGTACTCCTTCTGTTTCATATTACTTGGCCACATTACTTGACTTTTCACGTTCTTTAAGAATTAATAAATGAAGTACTCTTCGTCCATATTACTTGTCACATTACTATACTTGACTTTTCACATTCTTTAAAAATTAATAAATGAAGTACTCCGCCGTCCCGTATTACCTGGCCACATTACTATAGTTGACTTTTCACATTCTTTAAGAATTAATAAATGAATCACTCGTCCCATATTACTTGGCCACATTACTTAAAATATATGTCTATTTTTCTATTCTATATTTTTCTTCTTCTTATATATAAACGCCCAAGGTGGACGAACACAACAACAATAAGTTGTACAAAAAGTAACTGAAATTGTACTCTAAATAGGGACTAACATGTTTACATTTCAGAAGTTGAACATTAATTCTACCTCTTGTGTGTTTACTTTTTAAGTCCCCACAGGTCCGCAGTGTCTTACTTGTCTTTTCATTTCCTTCATTTGGCATATACTCTCTCTGTCTCAATTTAAGTGTCCACGTTTGACTAGACATGGAGTTTAAAAAATAAAGATAGACTTTCAAATATTATGGTTCTAAATTAAAAATGTGTATAATATAATAAAATATCCTTTGAATCTTGTGATTATAAACTTGACATGTAGGATATTTGAATTGTCAACTTACTAAATATAAAAAGAGGCGGACATAACGAAAATAAGACAATTTTTTTTTTTAACAACAAACGCCCAAGTGGACGAACACAGCAATAATAAGTTGTACAAAAAGCAACTGAAATTGTACTCTAAGTCAAGACTAACATGTGTACATTTCAGAAGTTTAACATTAGTACTACCTCTTGTATTAAATTTTAAGTCTCTACGTGTCCGTAGTGTCTCAATTGTCCTTTCATTTCGTTCATTTGGCATATCATTTCCTTCATTTGGCATATACTCCCTCTGTCTCAATTTAAGTGTCTACGTTTGACTAGACACGGAGTTTAAGAAATAAAGATTGACTATCTTGTGGTTCTAAATTAAAATGTGTATAATATAATAAAAATATCTTGTGATTATAAACTTGACATGTAGGATATTTGAATTGTCAACTTATTAAATATAAAAAGAGACGGACATAAACAAAATAAGATAATTTTTAACGACTATTGAGAAATTAAGGGAAAAAATAAGACTGAAAAGAAAAAAAATGGAGACTCACTAAGGAGAATTGCGGTATCCTTTACAAAATATACAAACCATAAAGACTAACTAAATTGAGTAACCAAATTAATCATGTTGGGCCCCGTGCATCGCACGGACATAATTTGCTAGTATGTATATGTATATATATATATATATATATATATATATATATATATATATATATATATGTATATATATATATATGAGTAAAATACACTAGAATAGGAGTCTTTTTTTTTTTTTTTGGTGGGGGGGGGGGGGGGCGAGGGGTGTGCTTACACGTAGACAATGTAGCAATAGTAGATTAGGAAGTAGCAGTTCTAGCTTCTTCCTCCCTCATGTAAATACACTGCAAAGAGATGCTCCTATTGTTTGTAATGTTTAATTTAAGTACGTTTTATCACCAAAAAAAAAACATTCAAATTTACTGAGCTTTTACCTCTTTATTATATCTCATGTCGTTTTTTGTTTCATTATTGGCATGGTTTTATATGTGCTAGTGAAATTGTCCGCGCTTTGCGCGATCATATAAAAGACACAAATAATTTACAAAATATTACATATTATATGTTGTCTACGAAAGATTACGGATGGCCGGTTTTATAAATGGAGCATGCTTATAAAGTTGATATGTATTCCTAATTAATTATCTTTTTATTTCTTAAAATGTGAAGTTTGAAGTACATTTGTGTCCTCAAATATATATATAATATTCTCTTTATCTAATATATATTTAATAAATGTGTATCTAAGTCAGCGTTTTTAAATATTTTTCGAGAGTTTCTCACATAAAAAAGAATAAAAAATAAAAAATACAAAAGATTAAAAAAATTACACTTACTCGGTTTTTTCTATAAATACTCAGACTTACAATTGACTCCACGGAGAAAAAAAACCATTAGGAATTCACATGTGATCATCTTCTTTAGAAAAAGAACACAATATTTATTCTTGCAACTTACAACGATTTTAAAACAAATTAAACACACAGAAAGAGACTAAAAACTATAATGTATGTGCATATACTGCCCGTGATTTCCACAATTCTCATCTCCATCCAAATACAATAACAATGTACTCCCTTAACTGTAAATTCAATCAACAAAAGAACATGCAACTCGATTTATTGCACACACATTCGCGCCACAAATTAAACAATATAATCAATGGCTATGTTATGCAATTCTACTCCTTTTTATCATCGGACGAAAATTCATATAAAACCCGAACTTAAGAGACATCATAGAGGTACATAGGGAAAGAAAATAGAGAGAAAAAAATAAGACAATAAACACATCATTACGAAGACCTTAATCATTAAAAGATAGAAGGGAAAAATATGGAATTAATACATAATTTAGGAAGCTCTCGTTGATATCTACTCCCACAAGCCTATCACCATTCAAGAGCGTTCTTCTTCTTCAAGTAAGAAAAACATGAATATAATACTGCAGTGAAAATTGAGGATAACTTTGGGTAGAGTCTCATGAAACAAAAAATATGAATTTATATAGGAGTAGATGGAGAAATACCATAAGGTATCTTAAACTTTTAAATTAAATTTTGGGGTTAGGAATATGAAAACTTGGAAAGCATGAATTATAAATACTATTAAGAGCAGAAATTAATAGGTCAGTTATGGTCTTATGGAGGTAAAAATTTAACGGAAAAGGGCTAAATATACCCCTGTACTATTGAAAAAGGGCTAAATATACCCCTCGTTATACTTTGAGGCCAAATATACCCCTACCGTTATACTTTGAATACAAATATACCCTTCATTTTAACGGAGTACATGTGTCGTAATTCTATTGATTTATTTTAACTATCTCCTAATAAATAAATAAATTTAATTAAAAGACCCATAACCCATACCCATACCCATATCCTAAAAGTGAGGCAAGCTCCATCAATGGTGGCTGCCAATAGAATTACGACACGTGTATTCTGTTAATACGAAGGGTATATTTGTACCCAAAGTATAACGAGGGGTATATTTAACCCTTTTTTCAATAGGTATTTACTACTATAGTATACTATGTGGGCTCGCTTTAGATATTTTATTAGGCAAATCAAATGGCCTCAAATGTATAACGAGAGGTATATTTAACCCTTTTTCAATAGTACCCTTTTTCGTATTTACTACTATAGTATACTACGTGGGCTCAGTTTAAGAAAACGGATACAGTAGTGCTTTATTAGGCAAATCAAATGGATCAGCCTTTTTTCCTTTATTAATGCATTGTATTAAATAGAATGAAGGAGAAAAATATCAAAAAATGCAAAAAAATGAGAAAAAAGATTAAACACTGTTGCATGTAGTCATAACTTTTACTTTTGCATATGCATTATATTAAACAAATTAGTCATGTTGTGGAGTGATAACTTAGAAGAAGCTTTGTGCCTCTAATTATTTTTAATGCAATTAGTGTGTCAATGTAATAATATTTCTTTTTTCATTTAAAATAACATTGTCACGTCTATTTTAACGTCCATTACTATTTTAGTTAATTCTTTCTTCTTGCGTATAATAGTTTATTGATTGACGCAATACACACTGCAACACACATAGGCTATATATATATATATATATATATATATATATATATAAAAGCTCGATGCCACCTTTTTTACTCTTTAAAAAGATAGTTCACACTAGAGAAACTTGTCGTTTAATTATTTTCTTAATATTTAAAACTGTATTTTACTTATTAAATTTTTTCTTATTTGAACTATATAATAAGTCCTAATATTTAGGATTTTGAATTCAAGTATTAAGATTTACCTTCTATGAACCCTTTACCTTTTAAATTAATAAACTTTATTTTAAACGTAATTCTAAATTTTGAGTTTACTTTTTATTTTGTTAGGGTTAAACGACTGTTTCTAAATTTAGGATATCGCAATTAATTTATTTAATTATTATATGATGCCACTGTAATTTAAAGCATTTTCTTTTTCGGTTAAAAATTAGAGCATTTCAACAATATCAAGAAACAAGGTAGATGGGAAAAAAAATCTGGGTATTCCTCAAATTACTTGAAAACAACATTGTTATCAAATTTATATGTATGATGAAGGTAAATGAAGAAAAATGCCGCAATTTAATCTGAAAAATAAATTATATATTGGAGAAAATAGTCATTTGATTATTTTCCTAAGGACTTTGCAATCAATTAAAATTTTGTTTATTGAATCTTTCCTTTGTTTAAACTAATATGTAGGAAGTCCTAATATTTAGAATTTTAATATCAATTAAAAACTTACCTTATATAAACTCTGTTCCTACTCGTTCAACATTTCTTAATTATGCTCTTTAATAAAACACATAACAGTTGATTTTCGAGTGAAAAAAATATATATATATATGAACTAGACAAGATTTATCACGTCTTAATGATCACTAAAAAGGCAATAAAACAGAATATGAAAAAGAGAGAGGTAACTTTGAGGAAGAGAAACAAAAATGTTGTTAAAGACGTGTAGTGGCACAGTTTAGATAAAGTTTTAGGAAGGAGAATCCACAAAATTAAATAGTAAAATTCATCGTTAATCTTATTAAGCGATGGATTAATAATAAATTACCAAAAAAGAATCTTAACTATGAGAAATTTAGCGACGTATTAATGGTGAAGTTTGTAGCTAAGTTGTATAGTATTTGTTATCAAATGAGGTACGTGTTTTGGTCACGCGGAAAACGCGTATATTAAAACTAGTATATTAAAAGTGGGAAGCCCCCATGTGTCAAAGTTGGATTATGAAAATATCCTTCAAAAGTTGATCGACCATTTTACCCTCCAATTAAACACTACTACTACAATTTTTGGTACTAAAAAGTAACTTTACCTTTCAATCAATTATAGTATTCCATTAAAATTCAATAAAGGTAAATGGACCAATACTTGGCCGGGTGCATTTCAATTACTACAGCATATTCAATGTTGTGCTTTCATATTCCAATGATTATTTCAACCTTTAGATGCCTATTTAATATTTTGGAGGTCTTTTCAACTTTCAACAATAAATACAAACTTTAAACTAATATTACTTGGGAAGATGAACTAACTCTACATATTCAAAAGTTGATCGACTATATTATCCTTCTCTAAAATCTTATTCCTAATATCTCCTTGGGCTAAAAAGTGAATTTACTTCTCAATAAATAATAAATTTGCAGCATAATAAATTGCCAGGTTAATGAAATGGCATAATTCGTGTATTTGCCTTTAATGATAATAATCTCCACGACAGACTGAAAAAACCCCAAAATGTTGAGAGACTAATATACCTTCAAATAATTAATACCCCTTCATTAACTAAATCATGCGTTAGCCAACCTTCATCTGAAGAACGTGAAAAGTTGTACTTTGAGTAATAAAATGCAGAAAGTAACGCATAAAAAGGAAGTCCAAAGAATGTAGGATAAAGCTATATAAAGACAAGAATGGATTTCCATGTCCCTCACCTCAACTCCTCAAGTCTTTCTCTCTATTAAACTTTTTTGTATCTTTCATCTTCGTTTTCTTTCATATTTCATTTATTTTCTTTCTTTGCAGAGATCAAAATTAACGCGCGACTACCGTATCCACCTACTCAACTATCAATATTTGTGGCGCTACCTAGTAGAGGTCCATTTCTGTTTGACTGAAATTTCCAAAGAGTGTTTTTGAGGTGTCCAATTAAGAAAAAAGATATCCATATGAGTTGTCACATTTATTAATTAGCATGGTAGCCTATAAAAAAAATTAGAGCCAAGTGTGCGTTAAACTCTATAATTGGCTAAAAAAAATGAAACAAAACAACTACCTATATATGTAGATACTAGTTTTGGTGCGCGTGACCAAAGCGTGTACATTATTGAAGAACTAACAAGAAAGAAAAGTTAGACTTAGATATGAATTTCATCCCTAATCCGTTGCTAAATGAATTTCGTCCCTAATCCATTGCTAAATTACTCGCTTTGATAATTCGTTATTAATCCGTCGCTTAATAGGATTTGCAACAATTTTTTATTGTTTAACTTTTTATGGATAATTCATGTTTGTTTAGCAATGAAATGACTTAATGTATAAGAGAACGTCACGGATGACGGTACCAACACGATCAATTTGTTACTCAATTTGTTAGTTTTATGGTTGATATTTTGCAGCGATATCATGCGATTTTCCTTAGTAAGTCTCCATATTTTTTTTCTTTTCCTCTTATTTTTCCTCTTAATTTCTCAATTGTTGTTAAAATTTGTCTTATTTTGATTATGTTCGCCTCTTTTTATATTTAGTAAATTGACAATTTAAATATCCTACAGTCATGATTATTATGTTATACACATTTTTAATTTAGAACCACAAGATTTGAAAGTTTATCTTTATTTCAGTATAGTAATGTGGCCAAGTAATATGTGACGAAAGAAGTACTTCATTTATTAATTCCTAAAGAACGTGAAAAGTCAAGTAATGTGGCCAAGTAATATGGGACGGAGGGAGTACTTCATTTATTATTTGTTAAAGAATGTGAAAAGTCAAAAGTGAACAAGTAAAAGTGCACGGAGAAAATAAATATGTGTCGGACATTTAAAATTGAAGTGCATACATGTATACATAGAGAGGAGAATAAATATTCAAAGAAGAACGTGAAAAGTCAAAAGTGAACAAGTAAAAGTGCACGGAGGAAATAAATATGTGTCGGAGAATTAAAATTGAAGTGCATACGTGTATACATGAGAAGAGAATAAATATTTAGTACTATGACATATGTCCACATGGGATTTATTAATTCTTAAAGAACGTGAAAAGTCAAAAGTGAACAAGCAAAAATGCACAAAGGAAATAAATTTGTGCAGGAGAATTAAAATTTAGTAAGAACGTGAAAAAGTCAAAAGTGAACAAGTAAAAGTGCACGGAGAAAATACGACTATACATGAGAAGAGAATAAATATTTAGTAAGAACGTGAAAAGTCAAAAGTGAACAAGTAAAAGTGCACGGAGGAAATAAATATGTGTCGGAGAATTAAAATTGAAGTGCATACGTGTATACATGAGAAAATATAAATATTCAGTAAGATGACATATGTCCACGTGGGATTTATTAATTCTTAAAGAACGTGAAAAGTCAAAAGTGAACAAGTAAAAGTGCACGAAGGAAATAAATTTGTGTAGGAGAATTAAAATTGAACTGCATACGTCTATACATGAGAAGAGAATAAATATTCAGCACGAACGTGAAAAGTTAAAAGTGAACAAGTAAAAGTGCACGGAGGAAATAAATGTGTCGGAGAATTAAAATTGAAGTGCATACGTCTATACATGAGAAAGGAATAAATTTTAAGCACTATAACATGTGTCCACGTGGGATAAAAAAAAAACAGTTGGTTAAAATGTACAAGTTATATAGCTTTTGGTACAAGCATTCATTGCGTGTACAATTTGTAAAACTTTGGATACAAATAGGTATTGCTGTGTTGGTCCTCCTTAGCCACTTATATATAATAGAAACTAGCAAACTATGCCCGTGCGATGCACGGGGCCCAACATGATTAATTTAATTACTCAATTTAGTTAGTCTTTATGGTTTATATATTTTGCAAAAGATACCGCGATCTTAATGAGTCTCCATATTTTTTTCTTTTCGTCTTATTTTTCCCCTTAAGTTCTCAATTGTAGATAAAATTTGTCTTATTTTGGTTATGTCCGCCTCTTTTTATATTTAGTAAGTTGACAATTCAAATATCCTACTTGTCAAGTTTATAAACACAAGATTCAAAGGATATTTTATTATATTATACACAGTTTTAATTTAGAACCACAAGATAGTCTATCTTTATTTCTTAAACTCCGGGTCAAGTCAAACGTAGACACTTAAATTGAGACAGAGGGAGTATATAACAAATGAAGGAAATGAAAGGACAATTGAGACACATGGGAACTTAAAAAGTAAACACACAAGAGGTAGTATTAATGTTAAACTTTTGAAATGTACACATGTTAGTCATGGTTTAGAGTACAATTTCAGTTGCTTTTTGTACAATTTGTTGTTGATGTGTTCGTCCACTTGTATTATATTATACACATCTTTAATTTAGAACCACAAGATTCAAAAGTCTATCTTTATTTCTTAAACTCCATGTCTAGTCAAACATAGACACTTAAATTGAGACAGAGGGAGTATATGCCAAATGAAAGGACAGTTGAGACACTACGGACACATGCGGACTTAAAAAGTAAACATGGGGATTTAAAAAGTAAACACACAAGAGGTAGTATTAATGTTAAACTTCTGAAATGTACACATGTTAGTCCCATCTTCGAGTACAATTTCAGTTGCTTGTACAACTTATTGTTGCTGTGTTCGTCCACCTTGTGCATTTATAAATAATAAGAAAAATATAGAATAGAAAAATAGATATATATTTTTAGCAACGTGGCCAAGTAATATGGGACGAAGGAAGTTCTTTATTTATCAATTCTTAAAGAATGTGAAAAGTCAAGTATAGTAATGTGGCCAAGTAATATGGGACGAAGGGAGTACTTCATTTATTAATTCTTAAAGAATGTGAAAAATCAAGTATAGTAATGTGGCTAAGTAATGTGGGATGAAGGGAGTTGTCACGACCTGACTAGGGGCCATGACGGGTACCCGGAACTAACCACCGAGCACCACTCATTCTCCTACTCGTCATACTTATCCTGCATTCATTTATTATTCTCATGCTCCTAATCATAGAGAAACCCATTATCACTTCTAAGAACATATCTACATTCATATACATAAGCCCTTCGGCTATCAAAATAATATACATACAATGAGGAAATCGTGAGACCATACTACCACACATACGCATCTACGAGCCTTTACTAGAGTACTAGACATCTGTTATGAGGGATAATAATGATGTTAAGGAATTGCCTTATACGAGTGTATAAGGGGTTGTATGAAGTTGTTATTATGGATTGATTATGAAAAGAAGTTTTGGGATTGAATTGAGTATAATTTGAATGTAATCTTTTGATTATTGAATTGTTAATGTTTTATTGTGCTTTGGGAGTTGTTTTGAAGATTGGAGGAGATAGAAGATATAAGGGAAATGCTGTCCGATTTTCTTTAGCTTACCAATTAATCTAATTTGACCTTGCGAGAGTTTCAATGACTTAGCCTTAGGGTGAATCATCTTAAATGTAGATTTACAAGCTCGGACGGATAAACATCGGAGAAGTTAAGACCCAAAAGGTATGTTAAGGTTGTTCAACTTCTTTTCTTGGAATGATTCCATATATGGTAAAAAAAATGTAATGAACCTTATGACTAGGATTTGTCAAAGTAGATCTTGTCATATTATTGCATAGTTTACGAGTGTTATGTTATTCTTTTCCAGGGGCCATATCTCTCACTATGTCCGAGTTTTTAGAGACACGGAACAGAGCGTGTTAGAGTATGAGTATTTCGATACGCATGATGATGTACATATTTTCTTTGACCCGGCCACTTGGTCGGTTGAGATACTTTCTTTTGCACGGCCTACGCGTCGGTCGAGACGATTTCTCGGCCTACGGGTTAGTCGGTAGGGCAGTTGCCGTTCGGTCGATGTTAGTGAGATTTTTATAGTTGCACGGCCACTGTCGGGAGATATATAATAGAATTATTTTGCATTTTATATGAGACAGGCCAGGTGAGATATTTCGGGCATCTTTTGGCCTCCGGGGTATTGTTTGATTCGATTTCAGTTATAGCTTGCCTTATACTGAGTGCATTATTTCGTCTTGCCGCGTCCCTTTCGGGAGTCATTTTGTATTCGTGCATAACGAGTAGAATCCACGTACGATGGACACTCCAATAGGCGAGGATGCGATACTCACGGTGATTGGTGAGCTCCCTTTTTTTTCGGTTTCCC
>NC_081347.1:15245339-15274119 GCF_029784015.1 Lycium ferocissimum
ACCAAATGTGTTAGTTTTTATGGGGTTTCTTTTATATCATTTATATGTTAATGATGATTCTATCAACTCTTCATGCTTTAATGTCTCTTGATGGTTGCAAACATTATTTGTGTGCCTAAGTACTTTCACTTTGCTTGAGAAAGAAAGTGAAAGTTAGGAAAAGAGTTAGATAGCAAGGATTTGGGTCATTAAGCCCATCTAATAGCTTGAGCTAGAGATAGGAAAGCTAACTTGTAGCATAATAGGTGTTTACATTCTCCACATTCTAAGGCTTGAGAAAGCTTAGTAATGATATTTATCTATTTGGTTGAAATACTTTTGATAAAATTACTTAGCCAATTGTTAATCGCATTTAGACACTTAAAGAGGTTGAATTGAGATCCACTCGCATTACTTTCCATTGGAACTGCAACCTTAGTCCCTTTTACCAATAATCTATATCTTATAACAACAACTCTTAGTCATTAGTGAATAAAAATCAAACTAATTACTATTATATTCTCCTCGCCCTTGAAATATAGACTAATAGTTGAGCGTTACACTTAACAAGTATATTTCTTCATTGTATTCTCTGTGGGATTCGACCCCAACCTTGTTGGGTTCTATATTTGACAACAACTGCTTACTCCTAATATTAAAGGGGTAATTTGGCCATATCATATACCACTAATTAATTTCAGTTTTTCATACATATAACATTGGAGGAATTCTTTTTAGTGGAAGCAAATCAGATGGATATTCTAATTGTAAGTGTTACACCTCGTAGTTTTATACCTTAAGATTCGTTAGGTGTTAGCCGCCCAATTGTAGACACTGGGGTCATGTTCTAGGATGTATGAGATTATACATGCCTATCTTATAGTTATGACGGTTTAAGTTCATATACTAGGTCATGGAAGGATTTGAGAGCAAGTAAATTAAGGAAATTAAGTTTGTTGGAACTTTGGAGAAAAGATGGGCAAGGTTTCGTATGATAATTTTGGTCTAAATAGGGAAAAGAATATCTTTTAGTACATGAAGATTTTTGAGGTAAAGTAAAAGCCTAAAATGAAGTTCATGAAGTCTAGTTTCCAACGCAACAAACCGCTCATCGATATGACATCAGAGTAGAGAGTTATGGACGTTACAAGTTAGGCCGGCGGAGCAGAGACGCGCAGCTATAGTGCGCGAATGCGCCAGCTACAGTGCTCGACACGCTAGCTACGGCATTAAAATTTTTAGGGTCGGTGGAGCCGACCTTGGCAAGTATAAAAGGACCCCTTTTGGTTATTTTTGGGTCATTTCCCAACTCTAGACCCTTCCACAACATGCACATATATTTCTACAAATCTAGAAACCTCTCCAAACATATTCTAACATATTTCCCAGCCTAAACCAAGGATCAAAGTGAAGGTTAAAGTGGTTATGGGTTCCAAGTGAGGTCTACACTTGTCTCCTCTTCTTGAAGATGTTTGGGTGAGTATTTTTAAGGTAGAGTAACCCCGGAATTGAAGTGTTCTTGAATTTTGAGGTGATATTTCATCTTAGTTTCATGTTTATGATTTTATTTGGTAGTTATGTTAAGATTTGAGGATAAGAAATGGGAGGAAAAGTTCAAATATACATTTGATGATATTTTGAGTTGTGAATTAACTTGAGTTATAATTATTAGCATGTTTTGAGCATAATCTTGTTATGAGGGATAATAATGATGTTAAGGAATTGCCTTATACAAGTGTATAAGGGGTTGTATGAAATTATTATTATGGATTGATTATGAAAAGAAGTTTTGGGATTGAATTGAGTATAATTTGAGTGTAATCTTTTGATTATTTAATTGTTGATGTTTTATTGTGCTTTGGGAGTTGTTTTGAAGATTGGAGGAGATAGAAGATACAAGGGAAATGCTGTCCAATTTTCTTTAGCTTACCAATTAATCTAATTTGACCTTGTAAGCGTTTCAATGACTTACCCTTAGGGCGAATCATCTTGAATGTAGATTTACAAGCTCGGACGGATAAGCATTGAGTAGTTAAGGAGACCCAAAAGGTATGTTAAGGTTGTTCCTTCTTTTCTTGGAATGATTCCATATATGGTAAAAAAATGTAATGAACCTTATGACTAGGGATTTGTCAAAGTAGATCTTGTCATATTATTGCATAGTTTACGAGTGTTATGTTATTCTTTTCGAGGGGCCATATCTCCTCCCTATGTCCTTGAGTTTTTAGAGAGACAGAAGAGGTATGTTATAGTATCAGTATTTTCAGCATATGTATGATATGCATATATTTTCTTTGACTTTACTGCTACTTGGTCGATGAGACACTTTCTTTTGCACGGCCTACGGGTCGGTGAGACGGACATTTCTCGGCCTACGGGTCGGTGCACGACGGGTCGGTCTGGCCGACGGTTAGTCAAATTTTACGGTTGCCGTCGCTTGGTCGAGTGAGATATATAATAGAATTATTTTGCATTTTATATGAGACAGGCCAGGTGAGATATTTCGGGCATCTTTTGGCCTCCAGATTGTATTGTTTCAATTCAGTTTCAGTTATCGCTTGCCTTAAATACTCGGTACATTATTTCGTACTGACGTCCTCTTTTTTTGGGGTCGATGTATTCATGCCTGCTGGTAAGGATCCACATACCGATAGATCACCCCAGTAGGCAGGATCTGATATCATTTGATTGGTGAGCTCCCTTTTTGTTCAGAGTTGCTAGGTCTTTGGAGTCTCTCTCTTTTGATTACAGTTGGCTGAGGCCGAGGCCCCTATCCCACTATGGTACAGTCATACTTTCCCTAGCCTTATAGATCAGTCTTGTATATAGTATGTATGTGTGATAGCCTTGTCGGCTTGTATATGCCTTGTCGGCTTGTATATGTTTGTTGGCTACTGTTGGTTTTGTACAATCAAAGTAGCTGCCTCGTGTCTTGCTCGGTTGTGTATATATATTTTGGGAGTGTGTGGGTTCGAGACGAGTATATATATATATATATATATATATATATATATATATATATATATATATATATATATATATATATATATATATATATATATATATATATATATCAATAGATTTAGACATTATCGATTTAAGTTAGGGGGTTACTCCCCGGAGTTTCGAGATTTAGAGTGGTTTCGCTCGGGCCTAGTTTGGCATCGAGTCTCGTCCTTCTCCCGATTTGGGGTGTAACAAACTTGGTATCGGAAGCGAGTCCGTCTCCGGGAAGTCTACAAGCGTTGTCTAGTAGAGTCTTGTTTATAGATGTGTTGTGCACTACATCATATAAACAAGAAGCTACAGGGCTTTTAGGAATTGGTTACCTTTCTTTCAGATCTAAATCGTGTTGTAGAGCCAAGTCATAGGAGATTTGAGTTGAACTTACCCTTCTATATTTGTACACAGCTATGTCGGTAACTAAGAAGGTTGTGGCTAACCGGAGAGGTGATACGGCGGTTGGTAAAGGGAGCGATAGGAGCACACACGACCGGCGAGGCCCGGTTTTGAGGGCCGAGGGTGAGACCTTATTCCGGCCATCATCGACGGCTCACCGCTCGAGGAGCTCCCCGAGAGAGCGGTACCTCGTGCCCTCCCGCGCCGACAAGACCGGGATCTTGGGAGGCGGTGCACTTATTGACTCGGCTCATGACAAACGGGAGGCAGTCGAGAGCACCTGTTCTTTGGAACAGTGACCACTAATGGGTCCAACAATTCGAGGGTTCGTGAGTTCTTAGCACTTGACCCCCTAGAGCACTCAGGGGCTATACGGGATGAGGATCCGTAGAACTTCGTCGATAACCTTCAGCGTATTTTCAGGGTCATGCATGCTACCGAGATCGAGGCAGCAAAGTTAGCGGCTTTCAAGCTTCGTGATATAACGGTCTTATGGTATGAGAGAGCATGCCAGAGGTCCTGAGGCGCCTCCCGCGCGTTGGTCTAAGTTTTCAGAGGCCTTTCTTGATCAGTATTTACTATTGGAGATACGAGAGGTGAGGGTAGATCAGTTCTTGACTATCCAGCAAGGTAGCTCCAGCGTTCATGATTATTGCCTCCGATTTGATTCCTTGGCCAGATATGCTCCATCCTTCTTTGATTCATCGAGGGCCGAGTTCGCGATTCATATCGGGTTTGCACCCCGATTATGTTGAGGCTTGTACCACTGCGGCAGTGAACGATAATATGGACCTTGCTCGTATCCAGGCATTCGCACAAAACTGCGAGGATCGTAGGCGTCAGCGGCGGGCGGCTGAGAGCATGGAGAGGGAGTATCATAAGAGGGCTAGGACTACTGGTCAGCAGGGTGAGAGTAGGGGGAGTTTCAGACCCCAGTACCAGGGTAGGCCATTTAGGCCACCATCAGCTCAGTCTCAGGGATACAGATCAGGGTATTATATTCACTTATGACCGGGGAGAGAGAGAGGGATTCCGTACGTCCGGTCATGCGATGAAGAGAGGGTCCGGGATGGGCTAGATCACTACCACAGCAGTGTGGCAATTGTGGTAGAGCGCACTATGGGCGATGTCAGTATGGGTCGAGGGCTTGTTATACTTGTGGCAGCCCAGATCATTTCAAGAGGGACTGCCCACAAGGGAGACCTACTGGTATGGCGCAGCCGACGGGTTCTATAGGGTCGTCATCGTCCGTTGTGCGTCCTCAGGCGCGGGCCTCGACTTCGGCAACGAGAGATGGGGAGGAGCTTGCGAGGCGGGGGGCTCGAGGCTCGCATCTATATCTTGGCGGTCGTCGGGACTTGGAGTCCTCGCTAGACGTTGTGATGGTACGTTGACGATCCGTTCATATAACGTTTACGCGTTAATAGATCTGGGGTCCAATTTATCCTATGTCACTCCCCTTATTGCGGGAAAATTCGGTATAGCGACAGAATTGTTAAGTGAACCATTTTCTGTGTCTACACCTGTTGGTGAACCTGTTATTGCTAGGAAGATTTATCATGGTTGTTCTATAGTTGTTTGTGGTCGTCAGACCATATTATGAGATCTTATAGAATTACAGATAGTCGACTTTGACATCATTATAGGGATGGATTGGTTAGCTTCTGTTTATGCTAATGTGGGATGTTAGATGAAGAGACGTCACGTTCTACTTCCCGGGGGAACAAGTTCTGGAATGAAAAGGTAACACGGCTTCGCCGAGAGGTAGGTTTATCTCCTATCTCAAGGTGAAGAAGATGATTTCGAAAGGTTGTATCTATCATATAGTTCGAGTTCAGGATACAGAAGCAGAACCGCGAACTCTTCAGTCCATTCCTGTAGTTAATGAGTTCCCAGATGTGTTTCCAGATGAGCTTCCAGGTCTCCCACCGGAGAGAGAAATTGACTTCGCTAGAGATGTACTACCGGGTACTCAGACGATATCCATCCCTCCTTATAGGATGGCCCCTGCTGAGTTGAAGGAGTTGAAGGAACAGTTGAAGGATCTACTGGATAAGGGCTTTATCAGGCCCAGTACGTCACCGTGGGGAGCCCCAGTACTGTTCGTGAGAAAGAAGGATGGTTCACGACGGATGTGTATCGACTATAGGCAGTTGAATGAGGTGACAATTAAGAATAGGTATCCACTTTCGAGGATAGATGATTTATTTGATCAACTGCAGGGTGCTAGATATTTTTCGAAGATAGACTTGAGGTCAGGTTATCACCAGGTCAGGATCAGAGGGAAGGACATTCCGAAGACAACATTTAGGACTAGATATGGTCATTTCGAGTTCCTTGTTATGTCTTTCGGGTTGACTAATGCTCCAGCTGTATTCATGGACCTGATGAATCGTGTATTCAGACCCTTCCTAGACCTGTTCATGATTGTGTTTATAGACGATATTCTGGTTTATTCTCGATCAGAGACTGAGCATGCAGATCATTTGCGTGCGGTACTCAGAGTCCTTCAGGACCAGAAGTTGTATGCGAAATTCTCCAAATGTGAATTCTGGCTAAACTCTGTGGCTTTCCTAGGGCATATTATTTCAGATGAGGGCATCAAAGTGGATACTCAGAAGATAGAGGCTGTGAAGACTTGGCCTCGACCCATGACGCCGACAGAAGTTCGTAGTTTTCTGGGTTTAGTAGGGTATTACAGAAGATTTGTGGAGGGCTTCTTCTCTCTTTTTGCCCCCGTTGACGAAGTTGACTCGGGCGACCAACTTCCCTGGACGGATGCTTGCGAGCGGAGTTTTCGGGGTTGAAGGATAGGTTGACTTCGGCCACCGATCTGGCGCTTCTAAAGGGATCGAAGGGTTATACTGTCTATTGTGACGCTTCGAGGGTTGGATTGGGTTGCGTATTGATGCAGCACGGCAAGGTGATTGCTTACGCTTCTATACAGCTCAGGAAGCACGAGAAGAACTACCCGACTCACGACCAAGAGTTAGTAGCCGTGATTCATGCACTCGAAATCTGGAGACATTACTTATATAGTGTTCATGTTGACATCTATACAGATCATAAGAGTCTTCAGTACATCTTCAAGTAGAAGGAGCTAAACTTACGACAGAGGCGGTGGTTAGAATTGCTGAAAGATTATGACGTTGATATTTCATACCACTCAGGGAAAGCGAATATAGTAGCGGATGCCCTTAGCCGCAAATCTATGGGTAGTTTAGCATACTGCAGGGGAAAAAAAGAGTTGGCTCGTGAGTTTCTTCGACTAACCAATTTGGGGGTCGAGTGATAGATTCGAGAGATACGGGAGTTACTATTTTGACTACGGCAACATCGTCCTTAGTAGGCGGGGTAAAAAGGGCGTCGGTATGAAGACCCTTCATTGACCCGTTACAAGGATACGGCTCCGCGAAAAGAATAAATCTCCATTCGGGATTACTGGAGATGGAGTCCTCAGGTATCGAGGTAGGTTGTGTGTTCCCGATATTGCGGGGTTATGTCAAAAGATTATGGCGGAGGCTCATTGATCTCGCTATTCTATCCATCTAGGGTCAACAAATATGTACCGCGATATCAAAGAGGTTTATTGGTGGAATGGAATGAAGAAGGATATAGCGAAGTTCGTAGCCGAGTGTCTAATGTCAACGGGTGAAGATTGAACATCGAAGCTCGGCGGAATTATTGCCGGGCTATGGAGATTCCGACTTGGAAGTGGGAAGTAGTTAATATGAATTTCATTTCGGGCCTACCCGGTCTCAGCTAAGGTTTAATTCTATATGGGTAATTGTTGATAGACAGACAAAATCAGCACATTTTCTGTCGGGACTACTTACTCGCCGAGAATTGTGCGAAGCTTTATATTAAGGAGATAGTCCGAATTCATGGTGTTCCTGTATCCATTATCTCCGACAGGGGTGTGCAGTTTGCGGTAAACTTTTGGAAATCCTTTCAGGAGGGTTTAGGGACTCAAGTGAATCTTAGCACAGCATTTCACCCCCAGATAGACGGACAGGCTAAGCGCACTATTTAGACCCTTAATGATATGTTAAGGGCATGTGTGCTAGATTTTGGAGGTAATTGGGATGATCATTTACCGCTTATTGAATTTGCGTACAATAATAGTTACCACTCCAGTATTCAGATGGCCCCATATGAATCTTTATATGGGCGAAAGTGTAGATCACCAATTGGATGGCTTGAAATGGGAGAGACGAAATTAGTAGGGCCAGATGTAATCCAGCAAGTGGTGGAGAAAGTTAAGCTTATTCAGGATCGATTATTAATAGCCCAAAATCGACAGAAGTCTTATGCGGATAATTGTCGATGAGACTTGGAGTTCCAAGTTAATGACTGGGTATTCCTGAAGGTGTCGCCGATAAAAGGCGTTATGAGATTTGGCAAGAAAGGTAAGCTTAGGCCTCGATACATCAGACCTTACAAGATTGTACGCAAAGTAAGCCAAGTAACCTATGAGTTAGATCTACCTTCAGAATTGAGGACAGCCCATCAAGTCTTTCATGTGTCAATGCTTCGTAAGTGTGTTGGAGATCCTTCTAGAGTGGTACCTGTGAATGATGTCCAGATCACTGAGCAACTATCCTACGAAGAAGTTCCCATTGCAATCCTGGATAGACAAGTTCGGAGGCTAAGAACTAAAGATGTAGCCTCAGTTAAAGTTCCCTAGAGAAACAATAATAGGGAAGAAATGACTTAGGAAGCTGAGGAAGATATGAAGTCCGGGTATCCACACTTGTTTCCACTCCCAGAAGAAGTTCAGACAAAGACTATTGTCTTCAGGTGCGTAATGCTTTCCCTCCTTATAGTTACTTGGTCGTGTGGGGCCATTAATCTTGTTGTTATTGTAGCCCTGTGAGGCACTGTATATTTTGGGTTGTTGTGACATGATAATAGTGGTACAATTACAGGGGAAACTCTGGCGAAATTTTCATAGAATTCCCAAGAGTTTAACATTCGAGGACGAATGTTTCTAAGGGGGGAGGAATGTTACACCTCGTAGTCTTGTACCTTGAGATTCGTTAGGTGTTAGCCGCCTAATTGTAGACACTGGGGTTATGTTCTAGGATATATGAGATTATATGCGCCTATCTTATAGTTATGAGGGTTTAAGTTCATGTACTAGGTCATGGAAGGATTTGAGAGCAAGTGAATTAAGGAAATTAAGTTTGTTGGAACTTTGGAGAAAAGATGGGCAAGGTTTCGTATGATAATTTTGGTCTAAATTGGGGAAAGAATATCTTTTAGTATATGAAGAGTTTTGAGGTAAAGTAAAAGCCTAAAATGAAGTTCATGAAGTCTAGTTTCCAACACAACAAACCGCTCATCGATATGACATCGGAGTAGAGAGTTATGGACGTTACAAGTTAGGCCGGCGGAGCAGAGACGCGCAGCTACAGTGCGCGAACGCGCCAGCTACAGTGCGCGACGTGCTAGCTACACTGCCCGAAATTTTTAGGTCGGTGGAGCCGACCTTGACAAGTATAAAAGGACCCCTTTTGGTCATTTTTGGGTTATTTCCCAACTCTAGACCCTTCCACAACATGCACATATATTCCTATAAGTCTAGAAACCTCTCGAAACATATTCTAACATATTTCTAAGCCTAAACTAAGGATCAAAGTGAAGATTAATGTGGTTAAGGGTTCCAAGTGAGGTCTACACTTGTCTCCTCTTCTTGAAGATGTTTGAGTGAGTATTTTTAAGGTGGAGTAACCATGGAATTAAAGTGTTCTTGAATTTTGAGATAAGATTTCATCTTAGTTTCATGTTTATGAGTTTGTTTGGTAGTTATGTTAGATTTGAGGAGAAGAAATTGGAGAAAAAGTTCAAATATGCATTTGATGATATTTTGAGTTGTGAATTAACTTGAGTTATAATTATTAGCATGTTTTGAGCATAATCTTGTTATGAGGGATAATAATGATGTTAAGGAATTGTCTTATACAAGTGTATAAGGGGTTGTATGAAGTTGTTGTTATGGATTGATTATGAAAAGAAGTTTTAGGATTGAATTGAGTATAATTTGAATGTAATCTTTTGATTGTTGAATTGTTGATGTTTTATTGTGCTTTGGGAGTTGTTTTGAAGATTGGAGGAGGTAGAAGATATAAGGGAAATGCTGTCCGATTTTCTTTAGCTTACCAATTAATCTAATTTGACCTTGTAAGCGTTTCAATGACTTACCCTTAGTGCGAATCATCTTAAATGTAGATTTACAAGCTTGGAAGGATAAGCATTGAGTAGTTAAGGAGACCCAAAAGGTATGTTAAGGTTGTTCCTTCTTTTCTTGGCATGATTCCATATATGGTAAGAATGTAATGAACCTTATGACTAGGGATTTGTCAGAGTAGATCTTGTCATATTATTGCGTTGTTTTCGAGTGTTATGTTATTCTTTACGAGGGGCCATATCCCCTCCTATGTCCTTGAGTTATAGAGAGACAGAAGAGGCATGTTATAGTATCAGTATTTTCAGCATATGCATGATATACATATATTTTCTTTGGCCTGGCCACTTGGTCAGTGAGACACTTTCTTTTGCCTGGCCTACGGGTCAGTGAGACAGATTGCCTGGCCGACGGGCCAGTGAGATTTTACAATTGCCTGGCCGCTTGGTCAGTGAGATATATAATAGTATTATTTTGAATTTCATATGAGATAAGGCAGGTGAGATATTTCGGGCATCTTTTGGCCTCCAGATTGTAGTGTTTCAGTTCAGTTTCAGTTATCGCTTACCTTCTATACTCGGTACATTGTTTCGTACTGACATCCCCTTTTTCCGAGGGCATTGAATTCATACCTGCAGGTACAGATCGACAGACCGATAGACCACCCCAATAGGCAGGATCTGATATCAGCTGATTGGTGAGCTCCCTTTTTGTTTGGAGTTGCCAAGTCTTTAGAGTCTCTCTCTTTTGATTATAGATTGTATGGGCCGGGGCCCTGTCCCGACCATGGTACAGTCATACTTTCCCTAGAGGCTTGTAGACGAGTCCTGTATATAGTATGTTTGTGTGATAGCCTTGTCGGCTTGTATATGTCTGTTGGATACTGTTGGTTTTGTACGATCAAAGTAGCCTCGTCGGCTTGCTCAGTTGTGTATATATTTTTTGGGTGTGTGTGCCGGTATATATATATATATATATATATATATATATATATATATATATATATATATATATATATCTAGATTTAGACATTATCGGTTTAAGTTGGGGGGTTATTCCCCGGAGTTTCAGATTTAGAGTGGTTCGCTCGGGCCTAGTTTGGCATCGAGTGCCGGTCACGCTGCTCCCGATTTGGGGCGTGACAGTAAGTACATGTATGTTCCATTTTCCATAGTTTGCTCTTTGACTTTATAGAGAGAAGAAATAAGAGTCTAAATGGTAGCATACCAGCATTACCTTTGGAGAATAGGACATAGATTTCAGAAAAGAAGGAACATTTTTTATTTGAGTAGAATTAGGAAAAAAGAATGTTAAGACACGGATATGGGAGAAATACATTAAAAAAAAAATATACATCTATATAAAGATGGTCGTAGCTAGAGTGAGGTGACACTTTTACAATGAAAGTATATATTCATATTATTAATTTTTTGTGGAATCTGAAATTATATCATCGCATAAGAGTATCATTTGTACTTGTGAATTCGCTCGAAGAACATATTAGAAAGGGCTTGACTAAAGATTCTTTTTAAAATAAATGGCCTAAACACTATGAAGTGCAAATTAGTAACTTTTGCTTTTCCCTCTTTCACTTTAATAAATGATGGGGTTATGTAATTTGCTTTGAAATATAATATAGATCTTATGAACGAATATAAAATTAATTGTTTGAACCTAGCTTGTGTTGAATTTTGTAATATTTATTATTCTTGAATTAATATTGTAAGTACCACAAGTTCATTGAAAAATTACAATAATACATTAAAAAAAATTATATGTTGTGTGGGATTTTTCATTCACTATCTTATATGAAATATAGTAGTATTTATTTTAAAGTTCAATTTTTCTAAGAAATTGAATTGTTTATCGTGCAATTTTGACAAATGGAACAACAAGGTAACAACAGTTAAGTGAGGCTTAAGGAGATGATGAAAGAAGAGCAATCAAACCTGAGAATACAATTATATCAAGGAACAACCAGCAGTATTATTGTGGTATGTAGACAGTGGTGGATCCAGGATTTTAAGATCGTGGGTGCTAACCTCCCATTAACGTAAAGTTGCTAGTGATCATAAAATATAAGTGGAATTATTTGAGCACAATAATAAAAAATGTTAAGCGAAAAAACATTTAAAAAAGTTAAAAAATAAACAAAAAAGTGAACAAAAAAGATTTAAAAAAAAGAGGAATATATATTGGAAAAAAAGGAGGAGAAGTCAGTGGGAAAAAGAACAATGTAACGAAGAAACATAAGACTTTTTAAGTTAAAACCAAGTAAAAGTAAAATTAAGCAAACAAAAAGGAAAGCCAATAAATAAAGTATAAAATTAAAGAACAAGTTGTATCTGCATGAGAGAAAAAGAAGGGAAAAAGTCGAGAAAAGAAGATGGGAGCTCTTAAAACATGTGTCACCACCTGGAATCGAACCCTCACAGTTCTGCAACCATGCGCCTTCAACTCAAGCTCTCAACCAAAGCACCCACCCAAACTTTTGGCTGGTGGGTGCTATTGAGACAACATATCAGATCTTAAGAAATTTCTATATAAGGATATATAGTTCGCATTCGGACTAATGGGTGCTCGAGCACTCGGACCACTACACGTGGGTCAGCCCTTGTATGTAGAGAGATAAATTGATCAAAAGTAGAGATACATATTTTAATATAAGACTCACAAAAATAATTCTTTAGTCATATATATTAAATTTTAATAATATGCACCGAAGCCTTGTATTCATTGGTTCTTTTATAAAAGAGTAATTTAGCTCTCGAAGGATATATAGTCGGTTAAAGTTTTGACTGGACAGGAATATTATCTTATTTTACTTTAGTATATTTTCTTTGATTATTGAATAGCTTAGTTGTCTATTATTTTAGTTATCAAGTCATTATTATTTTTGTTAAATAGTAAGATTATTATTAACATACATAAAAGAAACCTTGAAATACACTAAAGAAAGACATCCAAAAATCGAACGCATGGTCCACTTTGTATTTTAGTTTCCAATAAGAAGTCTATTTTATCCGAAAGTAGTATCCCTTTAAAATTCTGTTTCAATTCCTTTTATCAAAATAACCTACAAATTTATATGAAGAATAATGTAAAAAGGCATTAAAGTCGGTAAATATTTGAAGGATATTTTGATCAACCAACATTTATATTCATGCTTTTAAAATAACTATTCTCTATGAATGTACGATGTACGCTATTCCCCATCAATTATCACCAAAAAAAAAAATGTTAGGTAATATTACTTGTAATTACATTATAGTTGTTTTATGAGGTACAAAATGTTATTAGACACTAATTTTAATAGTGAGGTAGAATATCCCACTATATGTAAATAGTGAGTATAGTGAGTGTGTAAATAGTGAGTATGAAAGATGTCATTTGAATGTAGTTGACATACTAATATAGAAGAATGTCCTTTGAATATAGTTGACATACTAATATAGAAGAGTTTGTTACCATCCAAGTCATCTATCTGGATTCTGGATATATCTTGCCTGAATGTAGATGTCCTTCCGGAGCAACTAACAAAGAGTAATCACAAAGTACAACGGTCTAGAATTGTGAATTCATCTAAGAAGATGATTATAACACTGGCGATGTCTTTACCCATTTTATACAGCCCTCATAGAAATACACATAGCATCTTCAAATCGAATAAGATTTGAGTAAATATTCTACAGTTTATCAAGGGAAACAGTATGCATTTATTTGTACATAGTTTCTTTCCTTTTCACTGATGAAGTTTCTCCAACTGTTATCACCTACTTGTTAGTAAAATAGAGAACAATATAGATCAGTTACAAGGAAAACAAGAAAACAAATTATGAAACCACAGTCGTTAAGAAAATAATTATGCCAATAAATCTGAATAATGGAGGAAAATAATTATTGGCATTAACTCTTGAATAATGGTCGCTTAATTCAGAGATTACAAATCTGCACAATAAATTCCATAGAATGAATCTGGACATATTTGGATAATTTCTGGTAAGGATGTATTTGGACAATTTCGGATAAGCCCAAAATATCAAAAAAAAAAAAAAAAAAATTGCAAAACCAAAATTAATTTGGGCTGACGTCTACCTCGCGCGCAAGGTGGGGTTGGGGGGGCGGGGGCAAGGAATTCGTCACTTTTGACTACCAAGCCCAATTCTCATGTGTGCGAGGCCCATCTCTTGTTCTAGCTCATTTACTAACTTAACAACATACAATTCAATATAATGAGGAAAGAAAGACTTTCCTCTACCTATGTGGGACATTTGCACTTTATAGAGGACAAAAGATGAGTAAGGAAAAGAGGAACCACAAAGAAACTTTGGCTTTGCATCACCAACAAAGAATTGACTAGAATAACAATACATAACTCTCACACTACTAATAGATAAACATGTTAATTGGATTAATGATTTATATAATAAATTCATGTCCTTGAGGAAAATAATTTTAGCTGAATATCTTGCTGGTGAAAGCTTTTATGAAACGTCCTAGTAAAATAACACTCACCAGGTAATCAGTCCGAGTGAATTATTGTAATGACCCGTCCGGTCGTTATTTAATATTTCGCGAAACCATAACCAATTTAAGTCTAGGGTTGTAGTTAATAAGCTTCATAAGATGTTTTAAGAGTTAGGAGTGAGAAAAATCAATTTCGGAAGGGTATGGAAAATGTCGGGCCAAAATTTAAAGGCAGACCGCTATAGCGGTCAGTGGACCGCCGTAGCGGTACCGCTATAGCGGCCTAAGGACCGCCGCAGTGGTCCACGCGGAAACAGTGTCCAAAATTGATACTCAATCTATTTTTCTCTCCTTTTTCAACATAAGACTTTCAAGGGCTACTCCTAGGGTTCCTCATGAAAGAAAAACCATAGCCCCCAAGAACAAGGAAAACCCTTCTAATCCCTTTTTCCACCTTTCCCCACGAAGGATATCCGCTCATGGATTCGGATGGAGGTTAAGAAGACGAGCAATTCATGGAGAATCAAAATATCTGTTCGCCAAAGAGGTAGGTTACGGTTTACTTTAGTTAGACTTTGATTAGCTAATCGTATATACGCTTAGAGTTGATGGGAGAATGCATGCTTAGGTCTTCGAACACCGTAGTTTGGAGGGACGTACTTGTAATATGATTAAAATAGGGTATAATTAGGGCTATGATAATAATGATTTAGCTTAATAGGAAGTGATGTTGTCGCTACGGAGATACCTCGTATTTACTGAATGCTACCTTAGGAGGGGGGGAGTGAATTCCGCGTGTATATCTTATTGTTGATCGTTCATATGGTTATTTCCTTGAAATTAGGAGGTCGTATTAATTGAATTATATGGAGTTGATTTTGCATTGCGCCCATCAAGGGCTGGGATTGTGATTGATTTGTCATGTAGTTTCGTGTATTGCAAATGCTGTGTTCATGCGGAAATACAGGTAACAAGCAAGGCATGAGTATCGCATTGTGTTATCCGGCCTTGTGGCCGTGGGATCGAGTACTTGGATTACATATATGTATACGGATTAATGTGGCCCGCGTCCGAGGTTCTTTTCGGAGCGGAGGTTTGTGCTCGGGTCCGAGGAGTATTCCGGAACGAGGCGTACATAGACACCATGGGTCCCCTGCAGGTCATGGCTACAGAGCAAAGACATCAGATTGCGTGTATGTACAGCGTGTCGGGTCTTGCATCACATTTGCATTGCACTGCATTCTCATGATTTATTGTTATACATGTGTGTGTGTGCCGTCGTTAACATTGTCCATTAAACCGTGTGTGTTGCTGAGAGCCTGGTAGGGGAGGGGTTACACAAGGTAAGTGTAGTGTTGGTCGTTAGATAGTGATTTATTTCCCTAGATACATTGTATCATAGTAGTAAGGTGAATAGATAGACTCTTTAAACAATAAGTGTAAAAGTACAGTATACGACAAATGTGAACACGAGAGTTACTAGGTTGGAATTTAGTAGAATACGGGAATAAAAGAAGCGAGCATCGGGAGTAAAGAAGTAAAGGGGCGGTATGGTAATGGTCTTTATCTAGAATTCTTGAGGTTCTTTGACTTATCTTCTTACCCTATTAACTTTATATTATATTATATTGCGTGAACTAATTTTAGTCGACCTATGATGCTTACCAGTACGTTTGGTGTACTGATACTACTCTTGCTATGCCCTTTTTGTGGTGTAGATGTGTTGCAGGTTTTAGCTGAAGTTTCGCCGCAAGGCTCTATCGGATATTCTCCTACAGTTTCGCCTATCTCACTCCCGGCGGAGGCTGTGTCATTTATCTTGTCTTCTTGTATTTTAGGAGCTCTTGTACCCGTCTAGACTAGATCCCGAGGTTTTATTTCGGATTTATTTATATTGAAACGAGTCTGTAATAAATGTCTACGTTTAATTTTATTATTTTTAAGGATGATTGTCACATGCTTTTAAGTGTTGGGTTTTATTGGTAAGGGTTCGCCTACTAGCTTGTCATATGGTAGGTGCCCGCACGACCCGTGGGTTGGGTCGTGACAATTATTTTAGTCTATACGACCAATTAGATAAGCCAGAAATCTTGAGATAAGTTGATTACATAGCGAGTCCACACATAGAACATAGAAACTGTTTGGATTTCGGGTTGTTAAGGAATTCAGCATTTATTTTCCGCGACCCGTAGTTGCCCGAAGGCTTTGGTCTAGTGGTGAGAATGCTAACATGTGATGTGTGGGTTAGATGCACATCACGGGTTCAAATCCTAACAGAGGCGGTATTTGAGCGGAGAAAGATAAACTGTGTTTTGAACCGTCCGCTACTAACCCTTTGGAGATTTCTCAGTTTTGAAAAAAAAAAAAAAAGTTCTAGAAATAGTAGTTTTAACACTTAACTTCATTTAAAAAAATTTTTTCCCCTAAAAATGGTGGGAGTAAAGAAACAGATTGGTAAAAGGTTGGCCATGTTAGTAAGAAAGAAGGGAAGGAGGAGGTTGGATGGTGGCGGCGTTGCGGTGGCAGGGTGATTGGTTTATGGTGGAGGAAAATTTTTTAGTCCTTCAAGGACTTGTGTGGTGTGCAAATCACAAGCAAGTTGTCAAGTCAGCAAAAAATATCAAAATGACACAGTCTAACCCTATCATAGGTGTTTAAATGGTACAAGTCTTAGTTGAAGTGTCTAAGAAAAGATCGTGCCAATTTTAGGCGTCTCCCCATGTGTTCACGCTAATGTTGTATGTATTTTGCATGACATGTGTATATCACCATAGGTCTAGTGATACAATGGACATGCAAATTACATACACAACATACGACATGCACTATTTTGTACAGATTTCATGCATATTTATAGGTAATTATCTCTATTTGTATAAATTTAGCTTTGCAATGCTCTAATGCAAGAGAATAATAAACAACGACATCACCAAGAAAAAACGAAAGCAACTAAGTTCAAAAATATCTTTACCATGAAAACTTCAAGTTGACCGTTTAAATCCGAAATGAAAAATTAATTGGATTATACGAAAGCAACTAAGTTCAAAAATATCTTTACCATGAAAACTTCAAGTTGACCCTTTAAATCCGAAATGAAAAATTAATTGGATTATAGAAAAGAAATTCAATATACATTTGCTGGCTATTATTTTGGTGGGCAGCTATTTATGTTAATTTATCTATATAATTTGTGTGAGAAATGGAAAAGCAAAGTTTGGTGAGGCTCCAACTTGTAAAATTTCGAGGGGCAGTCTATTTCTATGCTCTCCTTTAATTTATAACAATTTTTTCTAAAATATTCAACTGGTAGTCAGTGTAAGCAAATTTCTACAAAACTGCTCTTCTTTCTTAAATAAATTAAGACACCATCTAAGAATTATCATTTTTGAAAGTTTGAAAAAGTAAGTCTTGAATCTCGAATGTGAAAAGTGAGTTTAAATAAGTATTGTTGAAAACACTTGAAAAAATTGATGCGAATGAAGATTGATTGTTCAAACATAAAAAAACTACTCTCTGTTTCAAACATATTTGTCTAAAACTCCAAAAATTGGTAGTTTAAATTTTAGACATATAGATTTGAAGTTTAGCCTTAGTAAGTCAAATTTCAGACGGTTATAGTTTGGCCATGGAAAGTCCAATGTTGAGCTTTCTTATCTTATCATACATCTCTTGGATTGAAAAGAAGTTGGTGGGCCAAGGCTTAAACTGCCGAACAATGAGCTAGCTCGACTTGATCGTCTCAACTTAAACTCGGGACATCTATGATTGGATATCTTATCTTATGTCTCGTTTCGTGAAAATAAAATAAAAATACCAATCAAAGTGAAGAATTATTTCATACAACAAAAGACGGTTCAACTATTTAATCATATGATATTGAGCATCTTTCTTGTCTGTATGTTGGAAGTTTACTTGCACAAGCAGGGACTGAGCCACCCTTGAGCTACGAAAACCCAATAGCGCTCAAATCCTATATTAGTATTAAATTTTTTTTATTATTATTATATGTTTAAATCATATATTCAGACTCCATAAACTAAATAAAATTGTGACTCCACCTCCCTGAATAAGTAATATACGAAAACTCCAAACAAAATTTAAAATTCGGTGATTTCAATCAGGAGTGGCTAAACTTACAAGTTTGCATATGATCAAGTAATGAAACTGTTGAGTACATGGATCAGGCCTATTGCAATTGGGCCTCCACCAGCCTTTTGGGCTTCCAAGAGTCTTGACACATCAACCGTCTAAACTGTCACTTGATGAACAAACTTGTCTTTTTTATTTTCACGTCTTGATCTATACACAAATCTACGCAAAAAATATACTCCAATCACTACTATAAAGTATAAAACCAAGAAATCTTGAAATCCAAAACACCCCAATCCATTTTATCTTAATGCAAAAATATACCTAGTTAAAATCAACTCATTTCAAGATCTACTGTAGTTGGGTTTTGGTGTATGATCTTGAATCTTATGGGTATTTGAAAAAAATGGTTTGTCAACATTGATGTTTGTTATGTGATGGGTTTTGGATTTAAGAAATGTTGTTTGTTGTGGAGATTTAGTGTGTTTTATGGTACTTGAGTTGATTAGCTGATTTGGGTTGATTTAAAAAAATTGTTTTTTTTTTTTTATTATTGGATTGTTTGTGTTGGTTTTTGATTTGAGGTTTTGGAGGAGATGATGTTTTGGAGGGAAAGGGAAAGGGAGACTAGAGAAGTGAATGGTGTTCCACCTTGTGGACAAGTCAGGGTTCTTGTTGTTGGTGATTCAGGTACTCAGCTACAATATAAAATGTTTTTACTTCTTGTTATACATTTATCTACTTTCATTTGTTATGTTTTCTTACTTATCAAGAATTGTTTTCTTATGCATTTTCCTAGTTATGTATGTTCTTGAACTTGATTTCTAGTTAGTAGCTTGGAGTTTGATGATAAAGTATAGTTGCATACGGGGGAGAATTTATGTAGAAAAAATGGGTCATGTGAACTCATGGTCACCCAACTAAACTCGGTATATTATATATATAATTCTTAAAATATATCTAATATTAACCGAAGGAACACATGGTCAAACAAGACCGAGTGGAGCCCTGGTTAAGTGCTGGGTTTAATCCCTTAAGGTCGTGAGATCGAACACTACTAAATGCACTTTTGCGTCTTTTTTTTCTCTTAAATTTCTTAGCAGCCTTTGACATTTTGCTCGCCAAGTTGATGTCACTATAAAATTTTATATCTTATTTTAAAAGCAATGGTGAACCCATCCTCTTGAAATCTGGATTCTCCTCTGGTTGCATAGATTCAGAAATGCTTGAAAATTGGAGATAACAAATATTTGATGCTAATAGTATGAGGTCTCTGATTTATGGACATAGTTGCTTTTGAGCTGCACTAAGGCTGTGGCTACGCGATCAATGAAGTGGGTTAAAACTAAGAGAAATCAGGGTTCCAAATCCCAATAGAGTCAAAATGCTAGAGTATGTGATTTCTTCCAACCTGCTTAGGCTTTGGTGGATAGAGTTACTCGATACTTGCGGTGGTGGGATGTAGGAGGTACCCGGTGGAATAATGGGTCGAGGTAAAAAGGTATATGAAGGAAAAACCTATTTGACAATGAAAGTGATCAAAGACATTCGTTTCTCAAATAACTTTAGCTTGTACACAAATACAGCAGGCCCTTCCTAAATCCATGTGAGTTCCTTTTCGGCGAAGTTACAAATTAGAAGAACTCGAGAAATTTTGATTGAATCATAATACAAATTACAAAGAAGAAAAAAGATACGCACAACTGGTGCAGACACCACCTTTATCCAAAAATAAAGACAGGTTCTTCTGGAGTTCTCCCAATTTGGAAAATTTAGGTCAATACAAGATGGTAAAGAGTTTATTCAGATCTAGGAGTTGTAGTTCTCTATTGTTATTGAAGAATTGGTAATGAGACATTAAACTGTTTGTAACTGCAATAATTTTTTTAACGTATTAAATTTGGACGATATGCGTAGTACATACTGTTACATCCGTTTGAAAACATTGTAATGATTGATACAAACCATTTAGAGTATGACCATGTCTTACTATTGTGTTACAGTCTGGTTCGTGGCTGTGGTGAGATGAATGCTAATATGTTAGAGGCCACCATCTTAAGGGTTATAAGGTGATGGTGTAAATGTATGGGCAAGCTGATTATTAAGAGTGAACAAATATAATTTTTTTCAATGATGTATTTATCGAGAAAAAAACAAAATGAATTTCTTTCGATATTATGATGACAAGATATTGGTGCATGTATTCGTCCTTAGAAGTATGTACAACAGTCAATAGGAGTATGTACAACCTAAGCATTTGCCTCATTTGCTCTTGATAAATGATCTTCTGGTTTAGTTGCTCAATCCAAATTGTATCAATATCATTAGGATAACAACAGCAACAACAACATACCCAGTGAAATCCCACAAAGTGGGGTTTGGGAGGGTAGAGTGTATGCAGACCTTACCCCTACCTTGGGAGGTAGAGAGACTGTTTCCGGTAGGCCCTCGGCACAAAAACAAGCAATTCAAAGCAGTATATATTAAAAAATCCATTGCAAAATACTATGGAAAGCATGATAAGCTGACTGAAAAAAGGGGGCCATAACTCCACATAATAATACGATAATCGAATTACAAGAAACAACAGGAGGATAACATCTTTTATTTGTTCGAAATGAACCAAATGTTTTGTATATCATCATCTGAATGCCGTCTGCATAGTATACTCAATTGATATTGTTTGCTGAATTTCTTCCCTTGATCATCCATTAGGTTGCGTGTTCGTAGATTCAGAATGTGACGTCACGAAGCTTTTTAAATTGAGAGCTTCATTAGTTGTGGATTACAGTGTTTTATGGTGCTAAAATTAGTATTTAGTACATCTAATGCATTAAGCTTCAGTGGTATTGACTTTGTTAACTTGGCAGAATTTTGGAAAGTAAAATATGCCCCTCTTGAGCTTTCTTTGGCCTTTCAGGTCCATATACAGCTCCATTTATACATAGGGTGAATAAACTGTGGCACCAGTGGATATGCCTGAATTCTCTAAAGTTCTCCCTGCGATATTCCTCTAACTTCGGAACATCTTGCCTTCTAAAGATGTACCAGAGTGCACCACCTTCTATATCCTCAAATACTTCACCCTTTCCACTCATCACTTTTACCATGATCAAGTGCTTCTAGTATTATTGATTGCATCATTTGTACCACCTCAGCACTAGTGTCTCCCTCTGGCTCAAACAGGAAGCAGATGCAACAATTGATTGATTGTCACAATTCGGGTCACTAATCGAGCTCTGAACTGCAAATAGATTTGTTAGTCCTTTATTTCACCTAGGGCAGAGTGGACCCTCAATCAACTCAGATGATGCTTCATTTTCACATTCTTTCTTTTCAATGTTCCCATTTCTGAAAGCTGGTGACCTGTCTGGTTATTGCTGGAGTATGTTTTAACACATTATCCGCATCAGACATATCATGATGTAGCTTATTCACAGAGTCTAAATGCCCCAGGTCCTGAGGAGCTCATAAGCAATAGATGTGTATGTTCCCATGTCAGGCTTCAACGAACCTTTTAGCAGTTTGATAGCAACATTTTGGTAGCCACTTTGTGGATGTGTGTACTCCTTAAAAGGGATTTAAATTAATGTAGTTGGAACGATAGTGAAAATGGTTGCTCCATTTACTGCTGCTTACTTTTCCTGTGTTCTTTTTGCTTTCATAGTCGTACTTGGCTTTAGCCTTCTTGAGAAGCCCTGGATACAGCAGATGAAGCACTGTTGGAATATTTCGTTGGATACATTAGGCTTAAGTCATCTATTTATATAATCTAAGCTCATCCTGATGTAGTCTTCTTATAAGGTGTTCAAGTCTTTTTTTTTTTTTGCACAAGAGCGGGGTTCACCCTGTGCGCACCCAAAGGGTAGCGGCTGCGGGTTCCCTTGTCATAGAAGAAAAAGTGTTCAAGTCCTTTATTTTTTTTTGAGAACGCAAAGTGTTCAAGTCTTTCCTGTTTGACATTAGTTTTTTTTTTTTCCTGTGACATTCAGACTTTGTCAGAAGTTCAGGATATTAGCTTCTCCGTTTTTTTAGTTATAAACAGTGATTGCTTGTTTTCAGCTCCTAGTTTCACCATTTTTCTGCTTCATATTTTCTGGTAGGTGTGGGGAAGACCTCTCTTGTTCATCTGCTTCTCAATGGTTCTTCCATCGCTCGCCCTCCTCAAACAATTGGCTGTACAGTCGGAGTAAAAGTATGATGCACAGATAATTTTTTATGATGCACAGATAAATCTTTTCTCCCTATACTATGAGCATGTGCTGAGAATGCATGTCCATATGAAAACTGATTTTTTCCTGTTTTCTTCTGTAAAGCACACTACTTATGGAAATTCTGGTAGCTCCTCAACTAGCATAAAAGGTGATGCCGAGAGAGATTTTTTTATTGAACTCTGGGATATATCAGGACATGATCGTTACAAAGATTGCCGATCTCTATTCTACTCACAAATTAATGGTGAGCAACTAGCTTCATCTCTCAAACTGTTTTATATGCCTAAATTTTTCTCTTATGCAAGCATGTACAATATCTATTTTTGATGACCTGTAGCTGATACCTGATGACTAATGTCAACAACAACGTACCTAGTTTAATCCCCACACGTGTCTGGTAGCCGTGTACATACCTTACCCCTACCTTGTGGAGGTAGAGAGACTGTTTCCGACAGAGCCTCGGTTCAATGAAAGCAATCCAAAGCAGTTTAAGAAAAAAAAAATATGAAAGTAAAGAAGCCATGACAATGAATATGGAGAGCTTTATATAGCATTCTGAAAGAAAGGAACAGTAACACGAGCTAAATGATATGATAACCGAAGTACAAGAAACAACAGATAGTAAAATTAAAGAACAAGGAATTATGGGAATGATAGTCATACTACTGGTATGAAAGGAGTATCGGGAAAAAAAAAAAACTACCACCAAGCCTATCCCCCAGGAAAGTGACACGATGCTCAACCATCTACTAACCGTCTACCCTAATCTGCGACCTCCATATTCCCCTATCTAAGGTCATGTCCTCCGTAAGCTGAAGATGCGCCATGTCATATCTAATCAGCTCTCCCCAATACTTCTTTAGCCTACCTCTATATCTCCTTAAACCCACCATTGCCAACACCATTGCCAAACTCTCATTAATGTAAGAAGATGGTTAAAGCGCAAAAATATTTTAGATAACTGATTATGTTTGTTTATTTAAACAGAAACCAGAGATGTTTTCACATGTTTGTTGCCATCAAATCTTTTGTTACTTACAGTTTTCCTTCATTTGGGAGAGGGCAATGGACGACTATCTTTCCGTGAAGTATACGTACTGATTATAGTCGGGTGAAATCTTTTATATATCCACTCTAGGTGTTACTTTTGTATACTATCTGTCTCTAAGGTGGTGGGAAGAGATCACTTTGTGTAACTATTCATCCTGATGATAGTCGGATGAAACTAATATGGATGATTTTCAATTTCTACTTTAGGTGTTATCTTTGTATATGATCTATCGCAAAGAAGGACAAAGACAAGCTTGCAGAAGTGGGCTGTAGAGATAGCAACATCAGGGTCATTTTCGGCTCCTCTAGCTTCAGGAGGTCCTGGTGGTCTCCCTGTTCCTTACATTGTCATTGGCAATAAAGCAGATATCGCTTCAAATGAGGGTGTTAGAGGAAGCAGTGGGAATCTTGTTGATATGGCTCGCCAGTGGGTTGAGAAGCAAGGTCTACTTCCTTCAAGCGAAGAGATCCCATTGACTGAGAGTTTTCCTGGTGGTGGAGGTCTTATTGCGGTAATTTTATACCACACATATTGTATTGATTTACATATTAGAACTTCTAATGAGTGATGCATCTTGTTTTGTTATGAAAAACGATTGTCTTCAGGCAACATAAACTCTGATGCTTAAGCTGTTATTGGAAGGTTTCTTACTTATTTATCCATGCTAGTACGTTAAGATCAGCTTTGTTGTTGTGGTCTCACACAGCGTTCCCTCTTGTCAAGCCAAGTCTTTATTGGCGTAGCAATTTAAGTTCTCATCTTCTTCTCTTGGGTTAAAAATGCTTATTGAGGTGCATGCATAAAGGTTTGAAACTCTTTTCTTATTTGAATCTTAAGGAGATTACCTTACCCTATTCTCAAACCTTCTTATTTTCTCGTGTTTGATGAGGAAAGAAATGGTTGCCTGCTACCAACAGTCTTTCTTAGTAATTATCTGAATGGGAATAGCTCTATTTCTTTTTCGTTTATATATAGTTTATAATATAAAGCTGACAGTCTCTTATATGAAGCAAGAGATTGTTGACTTATATAATCTGTTAACTGATCCAAGGGGACAGGATGCTTTTTCCTTCTTCCACTTGGTTTTCATTTTCTCTCCTTTTTTGGGTAGTTTTTTCATTCTTGAGATTCTCTGATCACATTCTTATTTGTTTTGAATAACTGCTAGATTAATCGTCAAATCCCATTATTTGATCCATCACTTTATTCTTCATGGCTAAGATTTCACTTGTTACATGTTTCAGTTTCATTAGTTGAAGACGTTCTTGTAGGTCTAAACTGTTCATCGACATGTCATTTGAGTTTTCATCATAGGCTATCTTTTCATTACATTGCAACCAAATCCCCAAAAAAGAAAAGGAGAAAGGAATAATAGCTACTGTGCCATATTGGGTAATCTGAAGCTTTAACCGACAGTTGAGTTTATCACATTGGTCTTAACTGATGTAATTTATACACATCTTTCAAAATGGTGAATGAGAAGTTCAAGTTTTTTTTTTTAAATAAGGCGTCAATGGATTTACATGTGTGATGTTTTTTACCCCTTGAAATCTTGCAGGCCGCTAAGGGAGCAAGATATGACAAAGAAGCTGTCATGAAGTTTTTCCGCATGGTCTGTATATAATAGCTCTGCATCTAATCTGAGGCTTGCTTACTCTATTCTATCCTACATTATTGAAGTGCTGGGTTCACTATTTCAGTTAATCAGGAGGAGATACTTCTCAGATGATCTACCTGGTAATCATTGGTCTTCCCCAGTTCAGAAACCACTGCAGGGATCGAGCGAAATTTCAAATGATGATGATCACTTGTATAAAAGTAAAAGTTCAAGGTATGCCTGTTGAATTCTGTGAAGTTGGTTGCTGTTAAAGCTTTCCATACTTATAGAAAAACGCCTTCTGTTTATTGTTATCCATTATTGGTTGATGGTCACTGACCGAACTGTGAAGGAGTGTGGGACAAAGCAACCTGTCTCAAGTCTCTTTACTTTTATTTTGCATTATGGGTTTTTGTTTGATGTTTCAATGATAATAAGATCTTTTTTTCTCTTCATGTTGGACGTGAAATATAGTTGAATATCTACCTTCCCAGTAGTGTTGTAAACCCTCATTTATCATGTCATGATCACCTTGAATAAGCTAGATAGATAATTCCTCTTTCCTAAGATAAAGGGAGGAGAATGGGAAAGATCACGTAAAAATATTTCGATAGCTGTCCAATAAAGATTAACTCAGCCATTGCACCTTTAGTAGTGGATGAATGCTTGCTATACTTGTTTTAAAGTGTCGGGTGCCAAGACGAATTTATGGTTGATTGGGATGGAGAGACTTTATGTTTTAGTGTAGTACCATATTCAGTGACAGCGTTGGTTTGTTTTTACTTGACTTGTTTTCACTCACTCGTACATGTTCTTTAATACCTATTCAATTATTTGTCTTCTGCTTGTTGCAGTTATATCAGTGACTCTTACAAGTATAATGCACTCCCTCCTTTACCAGCTCAACGCAATCTCACACCGCCTCCCACGCTTTACCCACAGCAACCCATGTCCACACCTGACAATTATAGCATCCCCAGATTTGCCAGCACACAAGATATCAACAGTGCGAGGTTTAAGCGTTCTGATATTAACGTCTGATGATCTTTCTTATTTTTCTCCTTTTAATTTTTTTCCTTCATGTAATGGTACACTTTTTCAGGACATAATAGCTAGCTCTGTGAAAAGCTTGTCTTGTAAAATGTTCCAATTCATTCTTTTGACTCATTGTGATGTTCTTGAAATTGTAGGGTAAAGTTGAAAGGCTTATAATACAAAGATCTTTGAAGTTTATACAAAGATCTTTGATATCGCGTGCACCATTTTCTTTTTCCCCTGTTTTGTATCAGAAAGAGGTGTATTAGTTTAGTAAATTTGCTATGACATAATGTCCCACTCTCCGTATATTTTTGTGTATATATTTTTTTGACCATTGGTGCAATCTAATGATTTTATGATTTTCGTGTAAATTGGTTACGACATCACTAATATCAAAAAAAACTGCGCCTGTTAGTTCTAATCTATTGTACATAAATGGTTTGGGCATGTGAAGAGGAGGTGTGTAGTTGCACATGCCAGTGAGAAGGTGTGAGAGGTTGGGCTATAACGTGTTGTATAGATAAATCTAGAAGAATCCTGTGGAGGTGATTAGGTAAAGAACGTGGCACAGACACATTTCACCTAGGAGATACTGGCTCTAGACATGAAAGTGTGGAGGTCGAGGATTAAGATAGTAGGTAGCTGAGTATTCTCCTTATTAGTAGTAGTTAGCAATAGTGTAGATTCTTTTTCTCAATGTGTACTAGTATATGTCTCTTATTTTGCTTTTGTCTTTGCTACTTTGTTGTCATATTTTGTCTTGATATCATGCTTCTCTTTCCTTTTTATCTTGCTTTGTTCTCTCGAGCCAAGGGTCTACCAAAAATAGTCTCTAGGGGTAAGATTTGCGTACATCCTACTCTCCCTAGACCGGGAATACATTGGGTATGTTGTTGTTGTAGTTCTATTGTACACGCCATTTAATATGAGCTAAGTGATGACATATCAAATCTGGTGATTACCTTGGCAAAATACCTAAACTATCGCTATCTAATTTGTAAAATACACCCGAACTAAATGTGTGAACTCACTCTCCGAAAAGCAAGTGAAGCTTTGAAATTATTCACATGGCATAAGTAATGCTATAGTGGCACCTACATGAAAATTAAAAAATAATATTTTTTTATTAAAAAAATTGTATATTTTTTTTTTAAATCTGGATTTAAAGAAAAATCAAAAAAATTAGAAAATCAGAAAAAAAAAAATATTTAAAAATGGAAAAGTTGATTTAAAAAAAATGTGAAACTAAATAATCATTTAACTTTTCCATTTTTTAAACTATTTTTTTTTCATTTCTATAATTTTTGATATTTTTTTACAAAAATTATTATTTTTCAGTTTGTTTTTTAAAACAATTTTTTTTTTTAATTTTCATGTAGGTGCCATTGTGACATTATTTGTACACGTGGACAACACTTGACAACATTTTTATATAAAATGGAGAGTAGATCATATGCCGTTCAAGAATAATTTGAGGTGTGTTTCTGAAACTAGATAGTGATAGTTTAGGTAGCTTTTCAACCTTCTAATAGTTTAGGTATGAAACTCAAAAAAAGTGATAGTTGGGGTGTGTTTTTGACACTTATCTCTAAATAAATATAATCCTAGATTTTAACAAGTAATACTAGGATTAGTTATGCCTTAATAAAGTCATTAAAATAACATTATTACCCCCTTAAATGCCCTTTCATGTTAAATCCAAGGTTAAAATAGAAAACAAAATTTTATCCTCGTTTATGACAAATTTAAATCAAATATATATTTTAATTAATACACCATTTATGATATTTTTGATTTACTGAACCAAACAAAGTAATAATATTAAATAATTCATGAATTATTTAAACAAAGCATTCCCTCTGTCCTAAATTAATTGCGGTATTTCACTGGAGAGTTTATTTGACTAATTAAAGCTAAACTAGATTAGATCAATTCAACATATAACAACTAAAATTTAGATATTAAATAATTACATGAGAAGTAATACAAGTGGCAACTTTCTCATGTCAATTTGATTAATTTTTTTAAAAAAATTGCTTAAAATTTAATTAATTTGACTCTTGTGAAATAAAATAGGCTGAAGTGACTAAAACACCCCTAAACTCAGCATTTAATCGCAACTTACCCCAAACGTTTATGCACTTCAAGATACTCCCTAGCTATGAACCGGATTTTAATTCACCCTGCCATGCCATGCTACAAGTGGAATGCACTCGCTGTCCACTTGGCATTTTCATCATATGTGTCCTCCACGTAGATAAATTGTTTTTAAAAAAATGGTAAAATTGATTTTTTTTTTATATAAAAAATCTGAAACAATAGATTTTTTTTTTTAAATCTGAAAATTTTGATTTTTTTTTCAAAAATGGAAAAGTAGATTTTTAATTAAAATATCTTTCAAAAATGGACTTTTTAATTTTTTTTTTTTTGAAAAGTTGATTTTTTTTTTTTAAAAGTGTCCTAAAAAATCCAGATTTTCATGATTCTTTTAGGACACTTCTTTAAAAAAGAACTGGAAAATAGTTGATTAAAACTGGTGTTTTATACAAATATGGAAAAATTGATTTTTTTTTTAAAATGTGGAAAACCCTTTTTTTTTTTAAAAAAATAAATAATAATCCCTGTAAATTAGATTATTTTTTAAATCTAGAAAAAATATTTTAGTTTTCACTTTATTCTTAAAAAAATCAGTATTCCAGATTTTAAAAAAGTCTAGGTTTTTAATTAAAAATTCAATTTTCTAGATTTTTGTTTAAAAA
>NC_081347.1:15274219-15291459 GCF_029784015.1 Lycium ferocissimum
TTAAAAAAAAAATTTGCGGTGGGGGTTTTGAAGTCTCTGGGTTAACAAACCCCACTGCAACCCCCCCACCCGCCTCACTGCCACCCCACATTAATCTTCTCCGGTACTTTGCGCTTATTTTTATTTGTTTTAATTATTTGTTTTTTTGTTCTTTGCTTATAAACAATGATTTTTTGTTGTACGTACTTTGCTTATAAACAAGATTTTCTTTTGTAATTTGTAATTTGTACTTTGCTTATAAATTAACAATGACATTTACTGGTACATTCCATATGAAAACAATCTGAGTTTGATATCTTTTATTTTTCTTTCTGTTACCTCTAATGATGTTGAGGACCAATCATTCACATTTAATACCACTACAATCGTAGAGCACATTATCGGACATCGAAAAGTGTTGTAAATATGATAATGTGGATGTCATAACTTCTCTAGGAGTTAATTCACCATTATGTGCACCTTTATGTGTAGTTATAGCACACCTCCCTACTCCCTCATTCATCTCCCACAACCACATATTCTTCCCCACCTTCTCAAGGGGTTAATGCCATATTTGAGACAATCTTGCCTTCTCTATGTAGTAGTATAAATAGAAGTATGATATGTGATGTCTTCTACACACTTGAAATAAAAAGAAGAAAGTCATCTTTACATTGCTTCATTCTATATTGTTTCTCTTGTTCTAATATATATTTTATTTTTAGCTTGGTTTTTGCAACATGTTATCGAACGAGTCTCTAACTTCACTATCGCCGTTACAAGTGGAGTCTACTCTTTCATATGGTATGTGTTTTTACCATCCTTCCGATACAGGTTATGCAAACACAAAGTTAATTAATTTCTAAGTCGTCTGCTAATTCTGTTTTGTGCAAATATTTTACTACCATACATGTCATACCCTCTTTTAACCTAAGTCAAAATAGTTTACAACATCCGGGTAATTCCGGGGTTATTTAAAGTTAGGAGTCGCCACCTAATTATTATGGTGAATTAGGGCACCTAAAATTATTAAAGTAATTATCTAAAGTTGATTTTATTTTTAAAGTCTACGAAACCAAAAAGACCTGAGTATGGGTTCAATTAACCTAGAGGGAAGGTATTAGGCATCCTCTAAGTTCCATTAATAATGGTTAATCCGACCAGACTTAGAATTAATTAGGCTAAGTGTAAATATAGTGTTATAGAAAAGAAAATAGCTTTATAGGCATTGCTAAAGTTATAAATAAAATATGATAATGTTATTTGAAATAAAACTTGCAGAAAATATGATGATTTACATATAAGTAATAGTTTTTTGAGATGAGATTTTTAGTAGTTTTTGAATTTTGGATAAACTATATTTATATGAATATGTAATGTAGAAAAATTTAGGTGTATAAATAAGATTCAAAGAAGTGAGTTTTCTTTCTCCCTTTTTATTATTATTTTATTAAATGCTTAGCTAAAAGTCTACGTAATTGATTCAAACTTGAAGAGTTATTTATAAGTATACTTGAGTTAGTACTTGCGTATTAGTGATGTTTGAAATCAAGATAATAAGAATATAACTCCTTTATTCGAAAATATGAATTTATACTATCAATTACTCTAGGAGTGATTATTATTATGGATATAAATGATTTGAATATAAAAAGAAGAAAGTGAATCTTATGGGATTAATTATTAATTTCCTTAAATTAACTACCCCTATGCTAGAGCTAAACCCGTTAATTTACTAGAAATTCATCTAAAAATAAAAATGAGATAGGATGTTAGTCATACAAGCAAATAAAATACACAACAAGTAAAATAAAGGAGGAGAAAAATGTCAAACGGATGCGGCCCGTTTATTGGGGCCCGTCCTTGCAGTATTTGTTCACGTCATTGGAGAAACAGGCCCGGTGAATTTTGCTTCTTTGCTGCAGCTGTCACTATTCATTGGGCTTCGGCCCAGATTTTGTTTTCCCTCTTTTTTGGGCAGCGGGCAGAACGGGACAGTGGAGAATGATGTTTTCGTTGGGCCGAATACGGGAGATGACGAGTCGCTTGGACTCGTATGCGGTAATCATGCATAAAAGAAAAGAAAAGAGTTAATGTGCAATCAATAAATAAATTTAAACATATATAATGTAAGCTTCAAGACAAACCAACAGATCATGTATACATTATGTATATCTGGGTAGATCTCGTGTATACATATATATATTCCTGACAAAAACGGCATATGATGTAGTAAGCATTGTTAGGCCTTATGTTATTTATTAAATCATGTTTGATTCCATGTACAATATCCTAAGATTCACGCACGATACGTATACGAAATGTATATCGAATGTATATTTTGGTTTTAGAACAGTCTAAGTCTTTTCACCGAACAAAACATCACGCGAGAAACATACCATTCAACTCATACAATGCCTGAATGCACAAATAGATTCAAGTTTACCGAAATGATCATATGGTATGCAACTAGTATATTGATCGTCAAAGCACATCACATAATTTTATAAGACTTAACAAAGTGTGGACGGGGATTTTGAATATTAAAATTTGGTTTAAAGAGTCCTTTTAAAACATTCAAAGCATATTCGAGGATCGTAATATCGCCCGACATCGGGGTAAGATAAGTTGTTTCTAACACACACATACAAAACTTGAAACATGGCAAGCATCATTCAAACTCTAGGGACAAAGGCCGGAATTTGCCATTTACACAAAAATCTTTCCGGCCTCGATGGGGTAGGCATAACAAGGAAGATTGGAGATTTGAAAGAATGCGACAAGTTTTATCAAACCAAATTAACAAAGAGGAAGACAAATCTTTTCAAATACACACACCTGATTTTGAAGAAACATGACGAGTGTCACCTAAAATTCAAAAAGGGTTCAGAACTTAATCTATCATTCACACCACTTTCATGTTATCTATCCTATTTATTTCAAACTCCTATTCCAACTAAATGAGGAAGAGAAAGCACACAAATATCAACTTCAAATTTTCAGACCACATACTCATCTTGAAAACAGTTTGGGGCGGATGACGCAGGACACATAAACATTTAGACAAATCCAGCATGAATCAGGACCATAGAACCCAAAACATCAACACATAGTACTTGGAACCAAACTGTTTCAGGGGAGTGACAAACGACAGAACTCAAGAATCAAATCTTAGCCAAACACAAGAAATTTGATCCGCAAAGTGATATACATACAAAACTAGTGGTAACAGGGTTCATTTTTCTAAATAAGTGACAACATGCACAGCTATGGAATATTTCAAATCAAGCTAAAACTAAAGAGGAGGTACGAGAGCGAAACCACTACAACTCGAACAACAGAGCCAAAGCTGACAATCCCAAATAAGCCTAAAGGAACAACAAATCACATTGAAATGCCAACTTTAAGTAATAACGCCTGAGTAACTAAACAAAAAGGAGCAAGAACAATCAATCCTAGGTGGATAAATAACAAGATCATTTTGATTTTAACTTACTAAGCTAGCATTAGTGATTCAGATAACCAAAGTAAGAGATCCAGGCCCCTACATTAACATGATAACTGGAATTTTAACCATCTAAGTAACTAACAAGACTGTGGAGAACAAGCTTATTTTTTGAAACATTTATAGGAACTAACAATTTATTAACAACTCCCATAACCAAACGAGAGACAAATCCTATTGGAACATTCTTATACTTGCACCATAGAGATACAAACAAAAGTAACCCAAACATTACAACAAACACAGAAATACATAAAAAACAACTAATAACAACTAAAAAAAAAAGCAATAACTAAAACAAGATAAAGATTTACCGACCTGTTGTGGGTACAGTGAAGTGGGGCGTCGACGTAACGAATTTAGGCTCGAACTCAACGGAGCACAGAACCCGATTAAAGTGAGTAAAGTTTCGGACCAAAAGTCTAAAAAAATAATAATATGTTGACGGTTCTTTCTTTATAGTGAGGAAAAATGTAAATATTTCAGAGGAGTTGAGGCGGCTGAAAGAACTCCTCCTCGGCTGAGGATTTAGAGCTGTATTTATAGGCTAAAGGCTAGGGTTTTCTCTCATTATTTTGGGCGGGATTTGAAGTTCGATTTCGAGTTGAATTTTGAAAACGAATACAAAACGATCCGTTAGATACGAAAACCTACTTGCTTTGTATCCTGACTTTTGGATAAAGAAGAAAATCTCCGTCGTCTTGTGTTGACTTGATCGTTCAAGGTAAGAAGAGAGAAGAACTTGTATGTAAATGGAGTGGCAAGATGCCATCGGCTAAAGGAGGCGAACTTGGCTAAAAATGGAGTAGGAGAGAGAGAACGAGAGAGGAGAGAGAGTAGAAGAGAAGAAATTTCGGCTGAAGAATGAAAGAGGATTAGGTTTTTTTGTTAAAGGAAATGGGCTGGACCGGGTCGGGTTAGGGTAACGTGGTGTGGGGTACAGATCCGTTAAGGATCTGTTTGGGCTTATGTTTTGGGCATATTAGTTTGTTGAAAATTGTTGGCCTTTCTTTTCAATTTTAATTCTTTCTTGGGCTTTCAATTTAATATCTAGTACAATGAAAACAATTAATAATTAGTACGTAGAAAGTAAAGGTTAAATAAAGTATAATTAATTTAACGAGTACAAAAATCTGAAAATAAAATGATGACGAACCATTTTAAAAATTGTGATAAAGTAATACTATTAATATTGGTAGTAGAATAATGAAAATGAAAGTAATGATAATAGTAGAAATGATAGTGAAAATAAAATATTTAGATTTAATTAATTTAAAATCAGAAATAAATTGGAATAAAGGAGAGGACGAAATTGGTGTGTCAACAATACATTTGGTTTGTCGGTTAATATTCCGTAGCTGCCAATTTGCCTTTACTTTTCTCATGCAATGATGAACTTATTTTATGTGCTATAATAGTAAACATTTAACACTTAACAACGTTAATATGGTGTTTTTTATAAAACAATGCTTTAAATTTATATTGGTTGATGGTTGTGAATTAATTGTTCTTTTAATAAGACCATGACTTTACGTTACTGTTAATTCAATTGGATCATACTGACTAAAAGTTTGTGAGAAAAAAAACGTATTGTTTGTTAAGTATTGTTTTTGTGAAAGAGTTCTGTTGTTGTCAGAAATAATGTACTGTTCTTTTGAAAAAGGGTTTTGTGAAAAATAGGTATTGTTTTGTCAAAACAAGGCTACTGTTTTGAGATTATTTTATTTTATTATTTCTAACTCAAATACTTTTATGATAGTTTTGATCATCATGTCGAATTTGTCGAAGCTTGAGTTTGTGGCACTTGATATCTCCGGAAAGAATTACCTATCATGGAACTCGATCTTTGAAATTCACCTAAACGCCAAAGGTCTTGGTGCCACTATTACTTAGGATAATACAGCATCGAGTCAACACAAAGCGAAGGCAATAATTTTCCTTCGTCATCAGCTGGACGAAGGATTGAAGGTTGAATACCTGACAGTGAAAGATCCACTTGAATTGTGGACTGGTTTGAAGGAAAGGTATGACCACATTAAGGTAACGGTATTGCCCAGGACTCGTTATGAGTGGATTCATTTACGGTTACATGATTTTAAAAACGTATGTGATTATAACTCTGTTATTTATAGAATTACTTCCCAATTGAAATTATGTGGGGATAATATAACTGATGAGGATATGTTGGAAAAGACTCTTACGACTTTTCATGCCTCGAATTTAGTATTACAACAGCGATCGAAGTGAAAGGATTTTAAAAAGCATCTTTGATTTGATCTCACGTCTTCTTGTGGTGAAAAGAAGCGGTATAATACTTTTATTGAAAAATCATGAAGCACCCCTCACAGAGCTGCTCCATTCCCGGAAGCGAATGTGGTAGTAGCACATGACCAGTGAAAAGAATACAAAATAATCGGGGCCATAATAATGAGCGTGGGCATGGCAAGGACGATATAATAATCGTCGTGATGGTGGTCACCATAAAATGGAGAACAATATGGGTTATCAAGGCAATCCTTCAAGGGAGCAAGCTTGTGTCATCGTTGTGGTTTGAAAGGTCCTTTGGAAAATGAATGCGGGCGCTTTGAACATTTTGCCGAGGGCTTTATCAAAAATTCCTTCAAAAAAAGGCAAATAGAGGTGGTGCCTCTTCGCACAATGCGGGTGGAGTCACACATGACTTTAAAAATGACGATGAGGGGGCCTTCACGAAAATATGATGTTAATGTTGAAGCTAATTCGGCTGAAAGATGATGATTTTGATGGGCTTGATGATATTACTCATTTGGAAGTTGAAGACTTCTTTGGAGATCAAAATTGAGATTTGACCGTTTCACTAGGGAATGTGTTATGTTGTTATTTTTATTTATGTGTCTTAAGTTGTCCTTATGTTGTTTTATTTTCGAGAAGTACTTGAGTTCTCTATGTTGTTTTTATTTTCAAGGATTAGTACTTAAGTTTTCTATTGTTAGTTTCCGTATTTCTTACGATGTATTTTTATTTTTATGAAGACAAATAAAATTCCTCGGTCTTTGGATCAAGATGAGTAATGGGGATATGTGCCTTTTGAATAGTCAGCAACCCACACTATATTAAGAGAAAAAAACATTTCTCTCATTTGGTTATGAAAAGGCTTGTGTTAATACAATTTGTTAGTACAAAATTAATTGAGGGTTCTGGAAAAGCGACCTTATTAATACCTGGAGGTACAATATTTATTGTAGCAAGTCTCGAAGAAACTTATTAAGTTTCAAAGTTATTCGCCAAAATGGCTATCATGTTGAGACTGTCAATGAAGGACAGGTTGAGTACCTTTATATTATTACAATGAAAGCGGGGGAAAAGTTTATGCATGAAAAATTATCCGAACTTTCTTCTGGGTTGTACCATACAAGTATTGGTGCGGTTGAAACACATGTTGCAGTAAACAAAAGATTTAATGGTTTTAATGATTTTATCATTTGGCATGACCGGTTGGGCCATCCTGGTTCTAATATGATGCACAAAATAATTAAGAATTTACATGGGCATACTTTGAAGAACCAAAAGATTCTTCAATTTAAGGAATCCTCTTGTGCTGCTTGTTCTCAAGAAAAATTGGTTATTAAACCATCAGCAACTAAGGTTGGGATTGAATCCCCTGCATTTCTGGAACGTATACAGGGTGATATATGTGGGCCAATTCACCTACCATGTGGACCATTTAAATATTATATGGTCTTGATTGATGCATCTACAAGATGGTCACATGTGTGCTTATTATCAACTCGCAATATGGCTTTTGTGATATTGTTGGCTCAAATAATAAGGTTAAAAGCACAATTTCCAGGTAATGCGATTAAGAAAATTCGTCTTGATAATCTTTGGTGAGTTTACATCTCAGCGTTTAATGATTATTGTATAGCCAGGAATACAGTTGAACATCCAGGTTGCTCATGTTCATACTCAAAATGGTCTAGCAGAATCAATGATTAAATGCCTACAATTGATAGCTAGACCGTTGCTAATGAGGACAAAACTTCCTATTTCGGTATGAGGACATGCTATTTTGCATGCAGCAGCACTTGTGCGCATAAGGCCAACCGTTTATCATGAATTCTCCCCATTACAATTGGCTTTTGGTCAGGAGCCAAATATTTTCCATCTTCGAATTTTTGGATGTGTGGTATATGTTCCAATTGCTCCACCACAACGCACAAATATGGGTCCCCAAAGAAGCTTGGAGATATATGTTGGGTATGAATCTCCTTCAGTTTTAAAATATTTAGAACCGATGACTAGAGATTTATTTACAGCAAGATTTGTTGATTGCTATTTTGATGAGTCGATACCCAACAGAAGTGGGGAGAACATAGCGATTGGAAAAGGAGATAGATTGGAATGCATTATCACTATCTCATTTAGATCCTTGAACAAATCAATGTGAGCAAGAGGTGTAAAAGATAATATATTTGCAAAATGTCGCAAATCAATAGATTGGAATACATTATCTCTATCTCATTTAGATCCACGAACAAATCAATGTGAGCAACGAGGTGTAAAAGATGATTTATTTGCAAAATGTCGCAAATCACCGCCAGATGCGTTTACTAACCTTCCAAGAGTTATTAAATCTCATATTCCAGCTGCAAATGCTCCAGTTCGAGTTGATGTTCCGGTAGGGCAAACGGTTAATGCAAATGAGTCCAAACCACGTCTGAAACGTGGTAAACCAATTGGTTCCAAGGATAAAAATCCTCGAAAAAGAAAAGAAATAAATGATCAAGATGATCATAATGTGAGGGAAATTGCTCAAGAAGAGCCCCGAGACATAATAAATGATAAGCCCACGGAAGAGGTCCAGATACTTCAAAACAATAAGAGTGAAGAGATCTCGATAAGTTATGTCTCGACGAGAAAAATGTGGAACCGAAATGATATTGTGGTCGACAATATTTTTGCACATAATGTTGCTGTTGAAATAATGCAACAAGATGAGAATCTTGAGCCAAAATCTGTCTATGAATGTAGACAGAGAAATCATTGGCCAAAATGTAAGGACGGAGTTCAAGCAGAATTAGCTTCGCTTGAAAAAAGTGAAGTTTTCGGACAATAGTCCGAACACTTGAAGATGTCAAGCCAATGGGGTACAAATTGGTGTTTGTACGAAAACGAAATGAAAAAGGTAAAGTCGTAAGATATAAAGCACGACTTGTGGCAAAGGATTTTCACAAAGGCCTGGCATTGATTATGTGGAGACATATTCTCCTGTGGTGGATGCAATTGCCTTCAGGTATCTAATAAATTTGGCAGTTCATGAAAAGCTTGATATGTGACTGATGGATGTTGTCACAGCCTATTTATATGGCTCATTGGACCACGATATTTTTATGAAAATCCCTGAAGGATTCAAAGTGCCTGAAGCATACAAAAGTTCGCGGGAAACTTGTTCAATAAAGCTTCAAAATCTTTATATGGTTTGAAACAATTAGGACGGATGTGGTACAATCGTCTCAGTGAATATTTGTTAAAGGAAGGATATAAAAATAATCCTATTTGTCCTTGTGTTTTTATAAGAAGGCCTGGGTCTGAATTTGTCATAATAGCTGTATGTTGATGACTTGAATATCATTGGCACTCCTAAAGAGCTTTCAAAAGCTATAGAGTGTTTGAAGAAAGAATTTGAAATGAAAGATCTAGGTAAGACAAAATTTTGTCTTGGCCTACAAATTGAGCATTTGACAAATGGAATATTTGTCCATCAATCAATATACACTAAAAAGGTGTTAAAGCATTTTTACATGGATAGATCACATTCGTTGAGTACCCCGATGGTTGTGAGATCGGTTGACATAAATAAAGATCCATTTCGACCTCAAGAAAATGATGAAGAGTTCATTGGTAATGGAACTCCATATCTCAGTGCAATTGGGGCACTGATGTATCTAGCCAATAATACCCGACCAGATATATGTTTTGCAGTGAGTTTATTGGCAAGATTCAGCTCCTCCCCAACAAGAAGACATTGGAATGGTGTTAAGCATATATTCAGATATCTTCAGGGAACAATTGATACGGGATTATTTTATTCTTATGAATCCAAGTCAGATATGATCAGTTATGCAGATTCAGGATATTTATCTGACCCACATAAAGCCCGATCTCAAACATGTTATTTATTTACATATGGAGGTACAGCTATATCATGGCGTTCAATGAAGCAAACAATAGCTGCCACTTCTTCAAATCCTGCGGAGATAATAGCCATTCATGAAGCTAGTCGGAGTGTATTTGGTTGAGATCAATGACTCAACATATTCAGGAAATGTGTGGTTTTATTTTGAAAAGGGATATTCCAACTATATTGTACGAAGATAATGCTGCATGTATTGCTCAACTGAAGGAAGGATACATTACGGCATTTAATAAAACACATTTAACCAAAGTTCTTTTTTACTCATGATCTTGAAAAGAAAGGTGAGATAGATGTTCAACAAATTCGCTCGATTGATAATTTGGCGCATCTGTATTCTGTTCACTAAAGCATTACCAACCTCGACATTTGAGAAGCTGATATACAAGATTAGAATGCGTCGTCTCCGAGAACTAAAGTGATCTTTTCATCAGGGGGAGAAAATACGCGCTGCACTCTTTTTTCCTTGGTCAAGGTTTGGTCCCATTGGGTGTTCCTGACAAGGTTTTTAACGAGACAACAAATAATGCGTAACGAGGCACATTATCGGACATCCCAGGGGGAGTGTTGTAAATATGATAAAGTGGATGTCCATAACTTCTAGGAGTTAATTCACCATTATGTGCACCTTTATGTGTTGTTATATCACACCTCCAATATTCCCTCATTTATCTCCCACAACCACATATTCTTCCCCACCTTCTCAAGAGGTTAATGCCATATTCAAGACAATCTTGTAACCCTCTGTCTATGTAGTAGTATTAATAGAGGTATGATATGTGATGTACTACACACTTGAAATAAAGAAGAAAGTCATCTTTACATTGATTCATTCTATATTGTTTCTCTTGTTCTAATATATATTTTATTTTCAGCTTGGTTTTGCAACACACTAAAGAATTTTGGTTACTCGAAAGTCGAAACCAGGTTAAAGTTTGAATCTTTTTGCGGATTTTCTTTTTCCCTAAAATTAAAAGGAAAAATCTTAGCAATTCACGGAACTCAATTGAATGAAGCTCTGCATTACCATAGTTTTTCTGTTCTACTTGTTCAAAACAAAAATGTCGAATCTAATTTCAAGCCTCAGAAAGCTAGTATCTACGAAAAGTATTTTAATTGTGTGTAATCTCTACTTCCGCAAATACACATGGTGAAAAGTAGAAACAATAGTCACTTACTATGACAATAACAGCCGATGGGAAAAATTTATGCACAATTTAAAAAAATGTTATTGCCAAAAATACTTTTTGCAACAATAGTTAATACTATGGCCCAAAAAAAAAAAATTGTTGGCAAATGTCTTCTTTCTTGTAGTGAGCTTTGATTTTAATTGATTTCTTGTACTTAATATTAGTGATACTCTTATAGCTTTATGAATAAGATTTAATTCCATTTAATCCTCCCCCCCTCAAATTTCAGGTTTGAAAAACAATATATATATCATTCACCTTATAAATAAAACTGATAATGTGACACGTTATGACTTCTAAACTACACTAAGTTGAGTAGGGACTACAGAGAGACAGATCAGGGCACTGATGATACAAGAAATAACACGAAAATAGAGCAAATTGCAGGGTCGGGTGCCTTGGTGTCGCACCAATACGGTACGTACTAAGAGTTGTATTGGCGTTGTGTTCGTGCCTGTCATCATAGAGGGTCTTGAGACCTCTTCTTAGCATGTTGGAAGTGTGCCACGCCGGCCTAGGCATTGTGGGGGTTGTGTGAGGTGGGTCATGGGGGTAGCAGTCGAGCAAAAACTATTTAAACTCAAGAAATTTCAGGAAGAGAAAAAAATATAATATTTTGGCACACGCTAGAGATTGGAGGAGAAACAAACTTGGTTTACCATAGTTTTCACCTTTAAAAATTGTAGTACAATCAAACTAAATTAAGAGTCCTTTCTGACAATTTGAAAATTCTATAAATGATTATCTTATTTTCGCCATTGATTTAAGGAGGGAATTTATCCCATAAAAAAGTTAATGGAGTTCTGTAAAATCTACTCTAACCTTTTTTTTTTGTTTCAAAGAAAATCCACTAGGCGATGTGCGTAGGGATAGTTTTTATTTATATAACAAAAGTGAAACTCAAAGAAAAAATACAGGCCAGGGGAACCTTACCTTACGAATCGTATTGAGACATAAAAGCAGACTCTACTAATTAACATGCGTATAAAAAGTAAGAAGAAGAAGAAGGAACTAAATATTCTATGATCAACATGGAGTTTTTAACACACTCTATGATGATATTACAAATGATAATACTTAAATAGTGAAAAATAAAAATAAGCAAGAATGTAGAGTCTTGGCCTTGTTTCTTTGAAATTCTGAAATCTTCAAGGAGATGTAGGCATGTAGCCCGACAAAACTCTAATTCTTCACCTTGTCTTCTTCCTCCTACCACTCTAAAATCTCTTGATACTTCATTAGTTATTCTTGGATCTATTGGACCTTAATGATGTAGTTGAACCTTGTCTCCTTCTCCTTCTGTTTTGTCACTCTCATTGGTATTTGCCTTAGGACAATCTCCTCATACACTTTACCATCCCATCTATGTTTTCTTCCATGAATCTTCTTCGTCATGAATCCTCTCTTTTTCCTCCTAGGTGAAAGATTTTCATTCCTAGTCACCTTAGCAAAGCATTCATCCAATATTTCATTGTCATCTTCTTGATCAAACATATATGTCAAAGCCCAAGTCGCCACCAAAAGCTTCCAATGGATCTTCCACTAAAGTTCCTGGCTCATACCTCTTGGCCACTATTCCAATAGGCTTCCTTTTATCGGGATTATCTATAGCCTTCAAATTTTCCATATCATGTGACACTAAAGCATGAAGAACATTAGTAGGGGTCAATTGGATATTCGGAACACTTACATTCAAAGGTGTACTCGTTTGAGCCACAGCTGCCTCGCGGCTAAAGATGGAAGAATCATGGAACGGCTTGGCACAAATGTCAGGACTACTGGACTTAAATTGCTGCGCATTGGAGGGGATGAGACCTACCCCTCCTCTACCATGTCCGTCCAACTCTTCACACTCGTACCACCTTGTTGGTCAGTCTTCATTTCAACCTTGTTGCTTGAATGTGCTGGAGTGGAGGCCACAATCTTATCCATATCTTGGTCGTGACTCCATGTGGGCATTAGTAGTTTTCCAAAATTATCATGTTGCTCATCAAATGACTCGATAGACTGAGTAGGGATCTAAAGCACTGAAGTGTTGTTCAATGTGGCCATCAACAGCTTCAAGACGAGGACAGAACAACCAAGCTTGCAACCTGTTGTTGCAATAGCATGTTTGCCAATTTCGGATGTGCAATTTGACGTTTAGGACTTTCCGAACAAGATTGGTTCTCCTTTCTACCTGCAAGAGCCTCAAAAGTGTTAGGACACATAATGTCCTTTGTTGCAAGGTCTTGTTCCTTTGTCACATTATGTTCTTTGCCAATTTGAGGACTAATGGATTGTCTGTGTGAGACCATTGTCCAACCCTCACCTGCAACATCTATTTCTAGCATTGTTCAAATTCATAGCCTGCTTGGAAATCACCGTGAAGCCCTTATCCACAAAACTAGGCAACTCATTGATTTTGGCCAGTTCCACCACCTTTTGCCCCTTTCCAACCAAAACCTCCTAATTTTCGTTGGCACTACAACTAAGGTGCCAATGCATTCAGTTTTTTTTTTTTTGGGGGGATGAATTGGAGCAGCAAAAGCACTATAATTGTTTTTATGTTTGTATATATATTAATATATTTAATAATACATATATAGTATCAAAACTAAAGCTATTATTCTGCCTTGTGTCTTGACCACGGAGTTATTCTTTTGAGAAATAAATGTCGGGTACCAAAAAATAAATTAAGCAAGCAAAATGTCTATAAAGTTAGATTTCTAATTGGGGATGTGGAAAAAAAATCGAAAATATTTGCTAATTTTGCTACTCTTCATTGCTAGTTCGGAAACTTTTGACAAATGTGCGAACGTGGGTAGTCATCCATCCATGAACCCCTCATTTTATCCATGCATGAACCCCTCATTTTCCTTTCTTGTAGAATCTCCATTACTTCCACACACTTTTTTACCTACAAAAACTCATTTCTCCATTAACACAACAACCATTTTCACCTTCAAAAAGTAATTTTCATTCTTTCCAATTTGGGAAAACAATAAAATAAAAACATGGAAATTTTTAGAAAACTAAGTCTAATACTTCTCTTTTGTCTCATCGCATTTTCCTCTGAAATTATTCACACAGTTGGTGATGCTGCTCATCATCAGAACAATGACAAGCAAAAAGATCAATCTCCTACACAAATGCTAGAAGAAGCCTATTCTATGCTTGTTACATCTTCATTGCGTTCTTGGGATATGGTTAAGTCCTATATTAATCAACTTCAGTTTAAGTATTTTCCTCCAAATGTAGAGTAAGTTCTATTCTCCAATTTTTTCTTTCCTTCAAGTTTTCTCTTTCTTTTATTTGGTACATTTGAATGATAGAGTTTTTCTTTTATGGCCCGTGGTATTCTCTCTATTTATGTAAGACCCACAGGTTTGGGAGAGTTAGCGATCAGTTTGTGCAACAAGTTGAGGCCTGAGGGAAAGGTGAAAAGAACTTATTTAACGAGTGTAATAGAGAACATGAGATACAACACGAACAACTAATCGAATCCATAAATACTTTACCATCAAAGGTCAGAATATTGATAAGAACCTCCACCTTTATCTCCAAACCAAGCCCTGAAATGGAGAAACCTCCTGATAGGGAACAACTTCGAACCGGAGCCAAAATGGCATATTTTTACAAAGAATTAGACCAAAATAGGTCAGTTTTTTTTTTTTATACTCCAAATGGGTATTTCGCTGATCATTCAACGAAATACCCCTAGTTACCTGCTCATAGCAGAACTCTTTTTTTTTTTTTTTTTGCTATTTCGTGGATTGTTCCACGAAATAGCTTTTTTTTTTTTTTTTTTTGCATTTCGTGGAATAATCCACGAAATAGCTTTTTTTTTTTTTTAATTTCGTGAAAAAAATGATTTTTTTTTTTTTACATATCATGACACAATCCACGAAATAGATATTTTTTTAATTTTATTTAGTGAATAAAAGAAATAGGAAATTATAAATTTTTTTTATTTTTGCATTTTGTGTATTAAAAAACGAAATAGGCTAAATTTTTTTCTAATTTCGTTCGTATAAAAAGGAAATATGGAATATATATATATTATTTCGTGTATTAATGAAGGAAATTGATTTGTTTTTTTTTTTTTTTTTGCATTTCGTAATCTAATGAACGAAATAGGTTTTTTTTTTTTTGTATTTAGTGAATTTTATATATATATATATATATATATATATATATATATATATATATATATATATATATATATATATATATATATTTTGCATTTCGTGTATTAAAAAATGAAATAGGAAAATAATTTTATTTTCATTTCGTTTATATAAAAATGAAATAGGAATACATACATATATATATATACATACATATATATATATATATATATATATATATTTCATTCATGTACCAATGAAATATTTCGTGATTGTTCCACTAAATGCAAAATAAAAACAAAAAAAAAAAACATATTTCGTGGATTGTTCCACGAAATGCAAAAAAAAAAAAGCTTTTATTTATATTAACGAAAATGTTTTATTTTTTAATTTAAAACTGTTTTTTTTTTTTTTTTTTTTTAATTCTGTGGAACAATCCACTAAATATGTTTTTTTTTTTTTTTTTATTTTGCATTTCGTGGAACAATCCACGAAATATAAAAAAAAATAGTTTTTTTATATATTTTTGAAATTGATTTTATATATATATTCCAAATTGATTAAAAGCCATTTTTTAATTTTTTTAAAATATATTTTTCAAAAAACTTAGTGTTTAACTGTAAGGTTATTTTAGTCAATTTTATATATCGAGAAAATTAGTCAGCCTTTTTATTTTCAAAAAATTGAAACCGTTGGTATGAAATTGACATTCGCGCATACATTACCCCTGGATTTTTACGTTGAAATCTATTGCGTATCATCATCTTATAAGTAAATAAAACTGAAAATTTCACGCCAATTTGGGAAAAAACTGAAATTGAATGTGATAAAAGACGTTTTTTTTAAAATCGGCTCGGCCAAACCGCCTTACGCGCGGTTTGTGTGCATAGATCTCGGAAAATACCCAAAATAAAAAAAAAATCGCGTAAATCGACGTCCGAGCGCAAAGTTATGACCATCTAAAGTTTGACGACTTTACAACTAGTTTTTCTCCCTATATTTTTTAGAATTATATTTATATTTAAAATAAAGTTATGTCTTGATCTTTTACAACTAGTTTTTTTTTTCGTTTATTAAAAAAACGAAATAAGATTTTTTTTTATTTCGTGAATATATAAATGTTTTTATAAATGAAACACAAAAATATATATATATTCATCCTATTTCATTGGTACATGAACAAATATATATATATATATATATATATATATATATATATATATATATATATATATATATATATATATATATATATATATATATATATATATATATATATGTATATATATATATTTATATATATATATGTATTCCTATTTCATTTTTATATAAACGAAATGAAAATAAAATTATTTTCCTATTTCGTTTTTTAATACACGAAATGCAATATATATATATATATATATATATATATATATATATATATATATATATAATTTTTCTATTTCATTTTTTTATTCACCAAATACAAAAAAAAATAAAAAAAAAAAAAAAAACCTATTTCGTTCATTAAATTACGAAATGCAAAAAAAAAAAAAATCAGTTTCCTTCATTAATACACGAAATAATATATATGTATATATATATATATTTTCCAATTTCCTTTTTATACGAACGAAATTAGAAAAAAATTTATCCTATTTCGTTTTTTTAATACACGAAATGCAAAACAAAAAAATTATAATTTCCTATTTCTTTTTTTATTCACGAAATAAAATAAAAAAAACATCTATTTCGTGGATTGTGTCATGATATGTAAAAAAAAAAAATCATTTTTTTCACGAAATTAAAAAAAAAAAAAAAAGAAGCTATTTCGAGATTGTTCCACTTAAATGCAAAAAAAATAAAGCTATTTCGTGGAACAATCCACGAAATAGCAAAAAAAAAAATAAAAAATTCTTGCTATGAGGCGGGGGTATTCGTTGAATGATCAACGAAATACCCATTTGGGCATAAAAAAAAAAAAGACAGCCTATTTTGGTCTAATTGCTGTAAAAATATGCCATTTTGGCTCCGGACTCGAACAACTTCCTCCTTAGTCATAAACGGCACAAATCTGGACCAATCGTGTCGGTAGATTCCTGATACCAAATGGTTATACCAAAAATCCCTATAATTAATGCTTCGCTTTTTGCATTTAGGACCATGCGTTTCTTAACTAATCTGATACATGCTTTTATGGCCCTACTTTCAAAGGTCTGGGACCGTCTAATGGGCAATGCCTCGCCTTATTTTGTAAGAGAACTTTGGATGGTAGGAGCCGTACTACCTATACCAAAAAGTGC
>NC_081347.1:15291559-15317818 GCF_029784015.1 Lycium ferocissimum
GGCTGTGTTGGGGTTTTTTTTTGGTGTTTTGGGGGGGGGGCGTTGGTTAGGGTTTTTTGCTCTAAAATTACTCTCATTTCAAGTATTTTGCTCTATTTTCTTAAAAAGAGCGGGTTAAAAGTCTTGTTCTTGAAAGTTTTGCCGCGGGGGGAAAAAAAACAATTTCACAGCTCTAGTCCTGATGGTTGAGGTATGGTGGTCCTTGTTGGGGGCTGCTATTCCTGCTATTGTAGCCGGTCAAGCTTACAGAATTAGGAGAAATCACGCTGAGGAGCAGAGAATTAAGAGTGCACGGGGCAGGGAGAAGAGCACTGATGATATATTCGTGTGCGAGAGAGTCTGCACGTCGAAGAGAATGTTGAAAAAGGTGGGCGCATTTTCCAAGGACCCAATTCCCGATACTTGTATTACCGTTTGTGGTGTATCGGAACTCGATGCTTGCTCTGACGCCTGTGCTCGGACCGTCTGTGTTAACCAGCATCAAGTGCCGAATTGGAATGATGTCTGCCTCAGGAGATGTCAAAGTGAATGCCTCAAACTTTCCTCTTCTCTCCTATCATAGTTTTACTTGTTTTTCTTCCTTGTGGATTTCTTTGCCAAACTTGTTAAAAGCCACCATTCTCAAGCTTTAATGTTTAAATGGTATGCTTAAACTTAAACTTTTAGATCAATGGTTTGTCAGCTTGTACCAATTGTTCAGATGTAGTCTGTTACGGTGTTTATTTTGATAGGATCTTAGCCGGTGCAATATCAACTTCTTGATGTAGTTTATTTCTGGTTTTCTAGATATCAAATTGGAGTTTCCATAAGAATGGAATGATTGGATCAGGATTTAGGATATTGGTCACAATTCAGAAGCAAAGTCTCAGTTATACCTAAACTCTTGTGGAGTTTTTACAGTAATCAAAATATGAATATAGACAAATGGCAAATTATGATGCTATAAAAGATCTAAGGGTAAAAAATGTCAAAAGTATAACACTACAAAAGTGAGTTGATAATGCGACGCGTTTCGGGTTCGAATGCGCGGGGACAAAACCCTTTTTCTGATTATATCTGTCGAGGCTGGTGGATAGGATGCAGGTACGTGTGTTGGCGGACACTATCTGATTACCAAAAAAAAAAAAAAAAAAAAAAAAAAAAAACTACTGTTAAAAGTATTAGAATACAGAAGTGGAAGGAAATGCTAATCACTCCTTTGTTTTTCTCATGTTTTGTTGGTACATTATTCTCAGAGTTCATCATGTCCAGAAGACACAGTATCCTTAACTTTTTCAGCTGTTTTGTGTCCTGCAGACATTGTTTCCTTCACTTTCTCTGCTGTTTTGTGCACTTTCTGCTCCATTGCCTCGGCAGCAGATTTGGCGGATCCTTCTACGGTCTCCTTGCTCTTTTCAAAGCTCTTTTGAGTGGCCTCTTTTATCTTCTCTCGAGCACCTGCATTTGCCTTGCCATCATCCCTGCTCCTAAAACTGCACATTTTTATAGTGTCAAAAGTATTAACCCCCGAACTCATTTTGGGAAGAGCAAAAAGAAGAGGACCTCGTCAAGGTAGAGATATCACTAGTGAACCAATCTTGGAAGTAAAGCATGATGCATTCTTCCCAAATGTCAAGTTCACCAACTACATTGATAATGGTCCCCTGGAACTTAGCATGCCACAAAAGATGTCCTGGCCAAGAAACCAAAGTGGGCTACCTAGGTGGGAATAGTGAAAGAAAGAGAAGGGGAAGTAACGGAGAGGAATTGGTCGACTCATCAGGCCCATGATCTAAAGGACGGAGGTACAAATCATATATAGACCTAATCACTTGAGATGCACTTTTTGGTATAGGTAGTACTGGCTCCCCTACCATCCAAAAGTTCTCTTACAAAATAAGGCGAGGCATTGCCCATTAGACAGATCCCGACCTTTGAAAGTAGGGCCATAAAAGCATGTATCCGTTAGTTAAAGACTGCATAGTCCCTAAATGCAAAAAACTGAAGCATTAATTATAGGGATTTTTTTGGTATAACCATCTGGTATCCGGAATCTACCAGCACGATTGGTCCAGATTTGTGCCGTTTATGACTAAGGAGGAAGTTGTTCCCTATCAGGAGGTTTCTCCATTTCCAGGGCTTGGACTGGAGATAAGGTGGAGGTTCTTATCCATCCAACTACAACCTTTGATGGTAAAGTATTTATGGATTCGACTAGTTGTTCGTGTTGTATCTCATGTTCTCTATTACACTCGTTAAATAAGTTCTTTTCACCTTTCCTTCAGGCCTCAACTTGTTGCACAAACTGATCGCTAACTCTCCCAAACCTATTGGTCTTACATAAATAGAGAGAATACCACGGGCCATAAAAGAAAAACTCTATCATCAAATGTACCAAATAAAAGAAAGAGAAAAACTTGAAGGAAAGAAAAAAATTGGAGAATAGAACTTACTCTACATTTGGAGAAATACTTAAACTGAAGTTGATTAATATAGGACTTAACCATATCCCAAGAACGCAATGAAGATGTAACAAGCATAGAATAGGCTATCTTCAGCATTTGTGTAGGAGATTGATCTTTTGCTTGTCATTGTTCTGATGATGAGCAGCATCACCAGCTGTGTAGATAATTTCAGAGAAAATGTGATGAGACAAAGAGAAGTATTAGACTTAGTTTTCTAAAAATTTCCATGTTTTTATTTTATTGTTTTCCCAAATTGGAAAGAATGAAAATTACTTTTTGAAGGTGAAAATGGTTGTTGTGTTAATGGAGAAATGAGTTTTTGTAGGTAAAAAAGTGTGTGGAAGTAATGAGGATTCTACGAGAAAGGAAAATGAGGGTTCATGCATGGATGAGTACTTACGTTCGCACATTTGTCAAAAAAGTTTCCGAACTAGTAATGAAGAGTAGCAAAATTAGCAAATATTTTCGATTTTTTTCCACATCCCCAATTAGAAATCTAACTTTATAGACATTTTGCTTGCTTAATTTATTTTGGTACCCGACATTCATTTCTCAAAAGAATAACTCCGTGGTCAAGACACAAGGCAGAATAATAGCTTTAGTTTTGATACTATATATGTATTATTAAATATATTAATATATATACAAACATAAAAACAATTATAGTGCTTTTGCTGCTCCAATTCATCCGAAAAAAAAAAGAAAAAAAAAACTGAATGCATTGGCACCTTAGTTGTAGTGCCAACGAAAATTAGGAGGTTTTGGCGGAAAGGGCAAAGGTGGTGGAACTGGCAAAATCAATGAGTTGCCCTAGTTTGTGGATAAGGAGCTTCACGGTGATTTCCAAGCAGGCTTTATGAATTTGAACAATGCTAGAAATAGATGTTGCGGGTGAGGGTTGGACAATGTCTCACAGACAATCCATTAGTACTCAAATTGGCAAAGAACATAATGTGACAAAGGAACAAGACCTTTAGAACAAAGGACATTATGTGTCCTAGCTTTTGGAGGCTCTTGCGAGGGCGGAGCACCAATCTTGTTCGAAAGTCCTAAACGCCAAATTGCACATCCGAAATTGGCAAACATGCTATTGCAACAACAGGTTGCAAGCTTGGTTGTTCTGTCCTCATCTTGAAGCTGGTGATGGCCACATTGAACAACACTTCAAAGTGCTTTAGATCCCTACTGGACCATCGAGTCATTTGATGAGCAACATGATAATTTTGGAAAACTACTAATGCCCACATGGAGTCACGACCAAGATATGGATAAGATTGTGGCCTCCACTCCAGCACATTCAAGCAACAAGGTTGAAATGAAGACTGACCAACAAGGTGGTACGAGTGTGAAAGAGTTCGATTTGGACATGGTAGAGGAGCAGCAGGTCGTCATCCTTCCAATGCGCAAAGAATTTAAGTCTAGTAGTCCTCGACATTTGTACCACGTTGTTCCATGATTCTTCCATCTTTAGCCGCGAGTACCGTGGCTCAAACGAAATACACCTTTGAATGTAAGTGTTCCGAATATCCAAATCGACCTACTAATGTTCTTCATGCTTTAGTGTCACATGATATGAAAAATTTGAAGGCTACAGAATAATCCCAGTAAAGCCTATTGGAATAGTGGCCAAGAGGTATAAACCGAGGTTTTAGTGGAAGATCCATTGGAAGCTTTTTGAGTGGCGACTTGGGCTTTGACATATATGTTTGATAAAGATGATGAGAATGAAATATTGGATGAATGCTTTGCTAAGGTGACTAGGAATGAAGATCTTTCACCTAGGAGGTAAAAGAGAGGATTTATGACGAAGAAGATTCATGGAAGAAAACATAGATGGGATGGTAAAGTGTCTGAGGAGGTTGTCCTAAGGCAAATACCAATGAGAGTGACAAAACGAGAAGGAGAAGGAGACGAGGTTCAACTACGTCGTGGAGTCCAATAGATCGAGAATAACTAATGAAGTATCGAGATTTTAGAGTGGTAGGAGGAAGAAGACAAGGTGAAAATTAGAGTTTTGTCGGGCTACATGCCTCGTCTCCGCTGAAGATTACGGAATTTCAAAAACAAGGCCAAGACTCTACATTCTTATTTTTTATTTTTCACTATTTAAGTATTATCATTTGTAATATCATCATAGAGTGTGTTAAAAGCGCTCCATATTGATCATAAGATATTTAGTTCCTTCTTATTTATTATTATTATTATTATTAACCTTCTTCTTCTTCTTCTTCTTACTTTTTGTACGCATGTTAATTAGTAGAGGTACGCACCACGTCTCGATATGATTCGTAAGGTAAGATTCCCCGCTTTATGTTTTTTATTTTAGGTTTCACTTTTGTTATATAAATAAAAACTATTTTACGCACGTACGCCTGGTGGTTGCTTTGAAACGAAAAAAAAAAAGTTAAGATAGATTTTACGGAACTCCATTAACTTTTTATGGGATAGATTCCCTCATAAATCAATGGCGAAAATAAGATAATCATTTATAGAATTTTCAAATTGTCGAAGGACTCTTAATTTAGTTGGGTGTACTACAATTTTTAAAGGTGGCCATAGTGGCAAGGCTTGTTTCTCCCTCGATCTCTAGCGTGTGTGCCAAAATATTATATTTTTTTCTCTTCACGAAATTTCTTGAGTTTAAATAGTTTTTGCTCGTACTACACCCATGACCCACCTCGCACAACCCTCGCGACGCCTGAGCCGGCGTGGCAGCTACGGCAATGCTAAGAAGGGTCTCGGGAGCCTACGTGATGACGAGGCACGAACACAACACCAATACAACTCTCGGTACTGCATCAGATTGGTGGACAATTCTCAAGGCAAGCGAATTCCCCGCAATTTGTTCTATTTTCGTGTTATTTCTTGTATCATCAGTGCCCTGATCTGTCTCTCTGTAGTACCTACTCAACTTAGTGTAGTTTAGAAGTCATAACGTGTTACATTATCGGTTTTTATTTATAAGGTGATATATATATATTGTTTTCAAACTTTGCGAAAATTTGAGCGTGGTTAAAATGGAAGAATCTTATTCATAAAGCTATAAGAGTATCACTAATATTAAGTACAAGAAATCAATTAAATCATAGCTCACTACAAGAAAGAAGACATTTGCCAACAATTTTTTTTTTTTTGCCATAGTATTAACTATTGTTGCAAAAAGTACTTTTGGCAATAACATTTTTTTAAATTGAGCATAAATTTTTCCCATCTACTTATTGTCATAGTAAGTGACTATTGTTTCTACTTTTCACCATGTGTATTTGCGAAGTAGACACACAATTAAAATACTTTTTCGTAGATACTAGCTTTACGAGGCTTGAAATTAGATTCGACATTTTTGTTTTGAACAAGCAGAACAGAAAAACTATGGTAATGTAGAGCTTCATTCAATTGAGTTCCGTGAATTGCTAAGATTTTTTCCTTTTAATTTTAGGAAAAAGAAAATCCGCAAATAGATTCAAACTTTAACTTACGGTTTCGACTTTCGAGTAACCAAAATTCTTTAGTGTGTTGCAAAACCAAATGAAAATAAAATATATATATTAGAACAAGAGAAACAATATAGAATGAATCAATGTAAAGATGACTTTCTTCTTTATTTCAAGTGTGTAGTACATCACATATCATACCTCTATTAATACTCTTCGCATAGACAAAGAGGGTTACAAGATTGTCTTGAATATGGCATTAACCTCTTGAGAAGGTGGGGAAGAATATGTGGTTGTGGGAGATAAATGAGGGAATATTGGAGGTGTGATATAACAACACATAAAGGTGCACATAATGGTGAATTAACTCCTAGAAGTTGATGGACATCCACATTATCATATTTACAACACTCGGGATGTCCGATAATGTGCCTCGTTACGCATTATTTGTTGTCTCGTTAAAAACCTTTGTCGAAAACCCAACGGGACCAAACCTTGACCAAGGAAAAAAGAGTGCGGCGCGTATTTTCTCCCCCCGATGAAAAGATCTACTTTAGTTCTCGAGACGACGCATTTCCAATCTTGTATATCGACTTCCAAATGTCGAGGTTGGTAATGCTTTAGTAAACGGATGCGCCAAATTATCAATCGAGCGAATTTATTGAACATCTATCTCACCTTTCTTTTTAAGATCATGAGTAAAAAGAACTTTTTGGTTAAATGTGTTTTATTCTGTCTCCTTTAATGTATCCTTCCTTGGGTTCGAGCAATACACGCAAGATTATCTTCATACAATATAGTTGGAATATCCTTTTTCAAAATAAAACCACACATTTCGAATATGTTGAGTCATTGATCTCGACCAAATACACACTCCGGGACTAGCTTCATGAATGGCTGTTATCTCCGTTAGATTTCAAGAAGTCGCCATATTATTTGTTTCATCGAACGCCACGATAGTCAGTATTGTACCTCCATATGTAAATAAATAACATGTTTGAGATCGGGTTTATGTGGGTCGATAAATATCCGAATGCATAACGATCATATCTCGACTTGATTCATAAGAATAAAATAATCCCGTATCAATTGTTCCCCGAAGATATACGAATATATTTCGCTTAACACCATTCCAATGTCTTCTTGTCAAGATAGGCCGAATTTGCCAATAAACTCACCGCAAAACATATATCCGGTCGGGTATTATTGGTTGATACCATCGGTGCCCCAATTGCCTTTGAGATATGGAGTTCCATCACCAATGAACTCTTCATCATTTTCTTGAGGTCGAAATGGATCTTTATTTATGTCAACCGATCTTACAACCATCGGGGTACTCAACGAATGTGATTTATCCATGTAAAAATGCTTTAACACCTTTTTAGTGTATGATGATTGATGGACAAATATTCCATTTGTCAAATGCTCAATTTGTAGGCCAAGACAAAATTTTTGTCTTACCTAGATGTTTGCTTTCAAATTCTTTCTTCAAACACTCTATAGCTTTTTGAAAGCTCTTTAGGAGTGCCAATGATATTCAAGTCATCAACTTATCATTACTATGACAAATTCGGACGTGCCTTCTTATAAAAACACAAGGACAAATAGGATTATTTTTATATCCTTCCTTTAACAAATATTCACTAAGACGATTCTACCACATCTGCCCTGATTGTTTCAAACCATATAAAGATTTTTGAAGCTTTATTGAACAAGTTTCCCTCGAACTTTTGTATGCTTCAGGCACTTTGAATCCTTCAGGGATTTTCATAAAAATATCGTGGTCCAATGAGCCACATAAATAGGCTGTGACAACATCCATCGCATATCAAGCTTTTCATGGTATAAGATTTATTAGATAGCCGAAAGGCAATTGCGATCCACCAGAGAGAATATGTCTCCACATAATCAATGTACTGCCTTTGTGAAAATCCTTGTGCCACAAGTCGTGCTTTATATCTTACGACTCCACCTTTTTCATTTTCGTTTCGTACAAACACCAATTTGTACCCCAACGCTTGACATCTTCAGGTGTTCGGACTATTGTCCGAAAATTTCACGTTTTTCAAGTGAAGCTAATTCTGCTTGAACTCCGTCCTTACATTTTGGCCAATGATATCTCTGTCTACATTCATAGACAGATTTTGGCTCAAGATCCTCATCTTGTTGCATTATTTCAACAGCAACATTATATGCAAAAATATTGTCGACCACAATATCATTTCGATTCCACATTTTCCTCGTCGAGACATAACTTATCGAGATCTCTTCACTCTCGTTGTTTTGAAGTATCGGACCTCTCCGTGGGCTTATCATTTATTATGTCTCGGGGCTCTTCTTCGAGCAATTTCCCTCACATTATGATCATCTTGATCATTTATTTCTTTTCTTTTTTCGAAATTTTTATCCTTGGAACGATTGGTTTACCACGTTTCGCACGTGTTTGGACTCATTTGCATTAACCGTTGCCCTACCTAACATCAACTCGAACTCTGAGCATTTATATGAATATGAGATTTAATAACTCTTGGAAGGTTAGTAAACGTATCCGCGATTGATTTGCGACATTTTGCAAATAAATCATCTTTTACACCTCTTGCTCATATTGATTTGTTCAGGGATCTAAATCTGATAGAGATAATGTACAATCTATTGATTTGCGACATTTTGCAAATAAATTATCTTTTACACCTCGATCACATTGATTTGTTCAAGATCTAAATGAGATAGTGATAATGCATTCCAATCTATCTCCTTTTCCAATCGCTATATTCTCCCCTAATGTTGGGTATCTTGATTCATCAAAATAACAATCAACAAATCTTGCTGTAAATAAATCTCTAGTCATCGGTTCTAAACATTTTAAAAAAGCGAAGGAGATTCATACTGTATATATATCCCCAACCTTCTTTGGGGACCCATATTTGTGCGTTGTGGTGGAGCAATTGGAACATATACCACACATCCAAAAATTCGAAGATGGAAAATATTTGGCTCCTGACCAAAAGCCAATTGTAATGGGGAGAATTCATGATAACCGGTTGGCCTTATGTACACAAGTGCTGCTGCATGCAAAATAGCATGTCCCCATACCGAAACAGGAAGTTTTTTCCTCATTAGCAACAATCTAGCTATCAATTGTAGGCATTTAATCATTGATTCTGCTAGACCATTTTGAGTATGAACATGAGCAACCGGATATTCAACTGTTATTCCAGTGGCTATACAATAATCATTAAAGGCCTGAGATGTAAACTCACCAAAGATTATCAAGACGAATTTTCTTTATCGCATTATCTGGAAATTGTGCTCTTAACCTTATTATTTGAGCCAACAATATCGCAAAAGCCATATTGCGAGTTGATAATAAGCACACATGTGACCATTTTGTAGATGCATCAATCAAGACCATATAATATTTAAATGGTCCACATGGAGGGTGAATTGGCCCACATATATCACCCTGTATACGTTCTAGAAATGCAGGGGATTCAATCCCAACCTTAGTTGCTGATGGTTTAATAACCAATTTTTCTTGAGAACAAGCAAAGACAAGAGGATTCCTTAAAGGCAAAAACGCTTGGGACCCCCCTGAACTTGTAACTTTTTATACAATGCACACCTAAACTATGCGGAGGCTTAAAAACCCCCCTGAACTTGCAACTTTAAGTGTCCACACCCCCTTAAGTGTCCACACCCCTCAGCTATGTAAACACGTCCTGTACACGGTGTAAAAAATGCTGATGTGGTTGTCCACGTAGATATCCACGTAGATAATTACAACCCGACCCAAGTTACCCATTTATTTTAACTTTAAGTTAAACATTGGCATTTAAACCTCTTTATCTTTATCGTCAAAATTTTTGACCCTCACCGATGGTTTGTCTCCACATATGTTCTCCCCAAAATCAGAGTTAGGGTTTACTTGTAAGTAAGTAATTTGTAAGTGATTCCGGTCTCTTTTAGGTTATTTTGTGATCTTCTTAGTGATTTCGATCAGTTGCTGCTGTTGCTTCAATTGTTGCTTCGATTTTCAACATTTTGTTAATAAATTCTTACAAGGTAAGTGATTATCCATCGTTAAAATGTGTTTTGTGTTTGTTTTCATCGTGTTTAAGCTTGTTTCTTTTGGGTTTTTTTTTATTATTCCAACTAGGGTTCAGTCGTGGGTTTCATCTAGTGTTCCAATTAGGGTTTTGATTTGTGGTAAGACTATGATGATAATGAGTTTGTGTTCTTAGAAATTGATTGTATTGTGTTGAAATTTTCAATTTTGTGCATGCATGGCTGTTAGGGTTTTCTTGTAATTTCTTCCAAAAATTAGGGCATTTAAAAAGTCTTAATTATTAGATTATGTTTAGTATTGTTAAAAATTGGGGTTTTTTGGTAAATAATTGATGCATAGTTGTATGTTTGTGTCTAATTGAACATTTGATGTCTGTTTGTAAACTAGTTGTTTATTTGTATGTTTATGTCTTAATTTTCTGGTTATTATTCATTGTTGATAGGTTGACACATGGCTTCTAAGTATCTTAACTTAAGGTTCAAAGTTGGGGGTATGTTGGTTAGTGAGGTAGGGCCAATCTACATCAGGGGTAATGCGAACATGTGTTGATGTTGATGAAGATCACATGTCTATTCTTAGAGATTATTGTAAGTCATTTGGGGTAACTAAGTTAGGGAAAACATATGCGCTTCCATCTCGAGGTGATTTGGTTGAATTGCAAAAAGACAGATATTTATGACATTGCACTCTTTTTACATAATGGGGACACATAGACATTTATGTCCGCGATGCCTCGATTATGGAGGATGTGGGTCCCAGGGGCAAAGTAGTCAAGTTACAAGTGTAGGTGGAAATTTAAGTCAAGTAGATGAGTCTTTTTGTGAAGACCCCACAGTATGGATGCGACCAGACGATAGACCCCATGAATATGCATGCTTGACATACTCGGTATTGTATGTGAAAAGGGTGCTAATGCACACTCGATGAAAATTCACACGTCTCTTGCGGGTTCCACGAAATAAGAGATTATCGTAAGTCACTTCTGGGGTAACTAAGTTAAGTATGCCAAGCATGTATGTCATGGAGGGCAACCATCTGGGTCATCGGCGGGATCCTCTCAAAAAAGACGCCTTTTTTTGTGACGACCTCCGCAAAGTGCTTGATCGTACATACTCGGGTATTGTCTATGCCGGGTCTGACCCGGTTCGCACCTCATAACCTCTTCACGGCTTGCGCTATGGGGTATCGAACCGGAACCTCGGGCTCCTTTACATGCTTAAGGAGATCGCCTCTTACAACGGGGACACATATTTATGACATTGCACTTTAACTTACGTAACGGGGACACAATAGACATTTATGTCCTGATGCCTCGATTATGGAGGATGTGGGTCCCACTGGAGGGCAAAGTAGTCAAGTTACAAGTGTAGGTGGAAATTTAAGTCAAGTAGATGAGTCTTTTAATGCACTGTGTTCGGCAACGGGAATCGATTCCCTTTTTTGTTCCCTGTGGTGGTTCTCAAGATCTAGGATTAAATCCTTCTTCTTCTACTATTCCAAGTATTGAAAGGGTTGCTAATGAAGGGGTTGCAAATGGTTATTCTTCAATAAATTGGACAGATTCTGAAGAAGAAGAGGCTGCACCAATTATCCAAGAAGAAATAGGAGATCCTTTTCTAGAAGAAGATGCACCAGCTGAAGATGAACAGAATGTAAACAATGATGATGATTCTGAGTCTGACCAGTCTGTTGATTATGGGTCAGATGTACATGAGGAGTTGAGGATTGTGAAGCAAGATCAGAGGAAGTTTAACAGAGAAAATAGGAGGAACAAGAAAAAGAAAAGGCCAAAAGGTTTTCTAGGTGAAGTTGGAGTGGATGAAGGGTATGATGATATTGATAAAGGTAAGAAAAACCTTAATGGTAAACTGACAGGAGATGAGCCATATTATGATAGTTCTGATTGTGAAAGTTTTGAATACGATGATGAATTATGTCACATTTCGATGATGAACTTGAAGGAGGGGCGTTAAGGAGAAGAAAAAAGAGTAATAGAGTGGTCTATGATCCAACTTGTGAGGTTGTAATTTGGCAGTGTGGTTTGGTTTTTGAAAGTGTTAAAGAACTTAGAGAAGCAATAACAAAATATGCAATAAAAAAGGGGGTTGAGTTAGAAAAGTTTGTGAATGAACCTACTAAAGTAAGGGTAAGGTGTAAAATTGGCTGTCCATGGTTATTGTATGCTAGCAAAGAAGGGAGGAGTGAAAATTTCACTATCAAGACATATAACCCAAGGCCTGGAAATGCACTTAACCAACACAAATTTTCTCTTAATTCTAAATTTTTATCCAAGTATTTGAAAGATAGGATTGTGTCACACCTAGTATCGAAAAGGTGGGAAATTCAAGATTGGGTTAGAAAAGAGTTAGGTGTTTATGTTGGCAAGGCAGTGTGTTTAAAGACAAGGAAAATGGTGTTACAAGAGGTAATGGGGGACTATGTCGCTGAATTTAACAGAATCTTAGACTACAGGGATGTATTGCTTCAAACAAATCCTGGCAGCACTTGTCTTGTTAAGTTGACACATACAGAAAATGGCATCAAACAATTTCTTCCTTTCTATATATGCTTTGATGCTATGAAAAAGGGATTCAGAGATGGGTGTAGGAAGTGTATAGGGCTGGATGGGTGTTTTTTGAAAGGGATTTGTAAAGGTCAATTGCTGGTAGCTGTTGCTAAGGATGGAAATAATCAAATGTTTCCAATAGCATGGGCAGTAGTTGGTGTTGAGAACAAGGATACTTAGAGATGGTTCTTAATGATTTTGAGAGAGGATCTGAACTTAGGAGGAGGTTCCCAGCTTGCTATTCTCAGTGACATGCAAAAGGTAACTCAAAACATCAAATATTTCTTTCTTGTTTTTATTTTAGACTAACTCTAATAACAATATTATGCTTTGTTTTGAAACTACAGGGACTTATAGCTGCTGTTGAAGAAATATTACCTGAATGTGAGCATAGGATGTGTGCTAGACATATCTTAGCAAATTGGTCACAAAACTAGAGAGGCATAGAGAGAAGGAAGAAATTTTCGCTTGTGCTAGAGCAACATTTGAAGCAAGATTTTTAGTATAAGCTTGATGGTCTAGCTAAGTTGGGTAGAGGTATTGTGGAGGACCTTATCAAGTACAACAAAGAGAGGTGGTGCAAAGCATACTTCCAAACTTTCTCTAAATGTGACAAAGTGTGGATAATAACATGGCGAAAGTTTCAATGCATGGATCTTGGGACTAAGGCACAAGACTATTGTTTCAATGTTGGAAGAAATCAGAATTAAGGTGATGAACATGATTCCTAAGTCAAGAACATTTGCTGAAAGCTGGACGGAGGATGTATCTCCAATGGCAATGATGGTGTTCAATGTCAATGTAGAGAGATCAATGCAATGCAACATTGATTGGAATGGTGATGAAGGGTTTGAAGTGCTAGAAGGGTCATATAGGCATACTGTGAATTTGGGTCAACAAAAGTGTAGCTGCAGATCATGGGAATTGAAGGGGATCCCATGTGCTCATGCTATTGCAGCTATGAACCATTTGAATATGGATGCATCACAAGCAATTTCAAGCTGGTACAAAAGACAAATATTTGAAGGCTTATTCTAACTTCATTCAGCTAGTTCCAAACATGAAAATGTGGCCGACAAAGGCCAATCCAATTGTTGAGCCACCTAAAGTGAGAAAGATGCCTGGTAGACCAACTAAGAACAGAAAAAAAGATTGGAGAAGTGAGAAAATCAGGGAAGTTGCCAAAGTATGGGATAATAATGACTTGTTCAATCTGCAGAGGAGCCAATCATAACAAAAGGGATTGTCCAAAGAATCCTATGGCTAAGACAAAATCAAGAACCACACCACAGGTATACTTGCTTACATTGCTTACTATTTCTTATTGCTTAAATTGCTTAGTATACTTGCTTACATTGCTTAATCTGATTTGTACTATTCGTGTCTTGCGCGTACCTCACAACAGTCCTCTAATGGAACTAAGAGAGGTAGAGGTCAATATGAAAGGGGAAGTACTAGCAGTAGAGGTGAAGGAACAAGTACTGGCACTAGAGGTAGAGGAACAGGTGCAAGAAGTGGTTACAAGAGGCCAAGGGTTGTGGGACAAGGTGTATTTGTTTCTGGAACTGGATATACTGCAATTAATGTAAGTGTCATCTTCTTAAATTGTTAGCCTTGTGTTTTCAAAAGTGAGCCCAAAAAATAACCAAGTATTCTTTATGTTGCAGCAAGGTTTGCCAAGCAAAAGGAGGGTCAATACTGGTGTGAAGAGTCCTGCACATGTGACGGGTGATATTGGTTATCAACCAACCAAATGACTGAAGTGGAAAGGCAAACAAGCTGTAACTCAAAGAGAACTTCGAGTCCAAAGTGCTGTGCATTGCATTCAAACCAGATCAAAAGCTGCTGGGATTCAAACAAGGGCGCAAGCCAAGGCTAAGTCACCTCAATAGCACTAAGGACAAAGTTCCCTCTAAGAGTGCAAATACAAGGGCAAAAGCTAAGGGAAAATCTCCCGCAAAGAAAGCTTCTTAGTTCAAGTGTGGTGGTGAATGTTACTTAGACTTCGACTAATGGTATTTTAGGTGTTTGTGGTTGTTGTTGAACAAAACTTAAACTTATGTGTTTTTTATGTTGTTGTGAATTTTGCTGTTTTAAGTGGTTGTGTATGCAGCTGTTTTTGGTTGAAACAATTAAGCACTTTGGTGGTGTTATGTTTATGAAACAATTAGGCACTTTGGTGCTTTATGAAATGCATCTATTTATGTAGTAGCCAACGTGTAAATGTGTGTGTTTTACGCTTGATTTCTTTGTGAAATACAATGTTTGATGTACTCGTTATTGGCAGTAATTCTCGGATAAAATACCAACTGATTCAAGACATGTTAGAAGTAGCACATATATTGCTTTAATCAGCAAAAACATACACTTACATCCGTCAAATATATCCCCGTCGTCTAACTTAACCAAAATTTACACAAAATGTTCCTTTAAGTCGACCAAAATGTGCCCTTCCATCTAAGTCAAGCTTAAACTAACTACATCCGACATACTTAGTCTTAAATCGGCGGAAAATTAGGATAAAGTACATTATCACATTACATATCAAACTTAAGCACAAGACTATCTTCAATGTCCTTCTTTACTTCAAATTTCGTTGTTGCTTGTTAGTCTTCTTCAACAACCCCGAAATCACAATATTTGCTTGAATTGGAAACTACGGATCATACCACTTGAAATACTTACAAGGAGTTCGAAATAGGGACTGCATTTGTATAAAAAACAACATAATCAATGTTAAGAAATTTAACTAATACAAATCAGATTAAAAAGTATGAATATTACATACCCCATAATGCGTACATCCGAGAAATCTACGTCCGGGATTGTCATCCGACCATGAAATTCTTGTGACTGGAGGACACCCACATGCACAAACAAGCCTAGTATTATAAATCATGGGTTCAAAGATTAATGGAAAGGAAGAAAATTGATGGCAAAGAGAAGAAATTGATGGCAAAGAGAAGAAATTTAATGGAGGAATTCTTGAAATTTCTAATATATGGTGGAGGAGAAGGGGTTATGGTGTATAAATAGGAAAAGAATAGAGAGAGAGACATTGGGGAAGGAAAATATTAAAGGAAAATGGTTATTTTAAGTTTTTAATCGTTGGGGGGGTCTAATGTGGACAAAAAACAACCCCCTCACGCGCCATTGGACGTTTGAAGCCACTTTCTGTGCCATGTGGACACTTAAGGGGACGCGACACATAAAGCTGCAAGTTTAGGGGGGTTTTTAAGCCTCCGCATAGTTTAGGTGTGCACTGTATAAAAAGTTACAAGTTCAGGGGGGTCCCAAGCGCTTTGCCTTCCTTAAATTGAAGAATCTTTTGGTTCTTCAAAGTATGCCCATATAAATTCTTAATTATTTTGTGCATCATATTAGAACCAGGATGGCCCAACCGGTCATGCCAAATGATAAAATCATTAAAACCATTAAATCTTTTGTTTACTGCAACATGTGTTTCAACCGCACCAATACTTGTATGGTACAACCCAGAAGAAAGTTCGGATAATTTTTCATGCATAAACTTTTCCCCCGCTTTCATTGTAATAATATAAAGGTACTAACCCGTACTTCATTGACAGCCTCAACATGATAGCCATTTTGGCGAATAACCTGAAACTTAATAAGTTTCTTCGAGACTTGCTACAATAAATATTGTACCTCCAGGTATTAATAAGGTCGCTTTTCCAGAACCCTCAATTAATTTTGTACTAACAGAAATTGTATTAACACAAGCCTTTTTCATAACCAAATGAGAGAAATATTTCTTTTCTCTTAATATAGTGTGGGTTGTAGCACTATTCAAAAGGCACATATCCCCATTACTCATCTTGGATCCAGTTGAAGACTGAGGAATTTTATTTATCTTCATGAAAATAAAAATACATCGTAAGAAATACGGAAACTAACAATAGAAAACTTAAGTACTAATCCTTGAAAATAAAACAACATAGAGAACTTAAGTACTTCTCGAAAATAAAACAACATAAGGACAACTTAAGACACATAAATAAAAATAACAACATAACACATTCCCTAGTGAAACGGTCAAATCTCAATTTTGATCTCCAAAGAAGTCTTCAACTTCCAAAGGAGTAATATCATCAAGCCAATCAAAATCATCATCTTTCAAAGCCGAATTAGCTTCAACATTAACATCATATTTTCGTGAAGGCCCTGCCTCATCGTCATTTTTTAAAGTCATGTGTGACTCCACCCGGGCATTAGAAGAAGAGGCACCACCTCTATTTGCCTTTCTTTTGAAGGAATTTTGATAAAGCTTGGCAAAATGTTCAGGCGCCCAGCATTCACTTTCCAGTGACCTTTCAAACCACAACGATGACACAGTTGCTCCTTGAAGGATTGCCTTGATAACCCATATTGTTCTCCATTTTATGGTGACCACCATCACGACGATTATTATATCGTCCCTTGCCATGCCCACGCTCATTATTATGGCCCCGATTATTTTGTATTCTTTCAGCTGGGTCATGTGCTACTACCACATTCGCTTCCGGGAATGGAGTAGTTCCAGTAGGACGGGCTTCATGATTTTCAATAAAAGGGTATTATGCTGCTCAGCCACAAGAAGACATGAGATCAAATTAGCATGCTTTTTAAAATCCCTTTCACGGTACTGCTGTTGTAATACTATATTAGAGGCATGAAAAGTCGTAAGAGTCTTTTCCAACATATCCTCATCAGTTATATTATCCCCACATAATTTCAATTGGGAAGTAATTCTATAAACAACAGAGTTATAATCACATACGTTTTTAAAATCCTGTAACCGTAAGTGAATCCACTCATAACGAGTCCTGGGCAATACCGTTACCTTAATGTGGTCATACCTTTCCTTCAAACCACCACAATTCAAGTGGATCTTTCAGCATCGTCGTGTATTCAACCTTCAATCCTTCGTCCAGATGATGACGAAGGAAAATCATTGCCTTCGCTTTGTGTTGACTCGATGCTGTATTATCCTGAGTAATAGTGGCACCAAGACCTTTGGCGTCTAGGTGAATTTCAGCATCGAGTTCCATGATAGGTAATTCTTTCCGGAGATATCAAGTGCCACAAACTCAAGCTTCGACAAATTCGACATGATGATCAAAACTATCATAAAAGTATTTGAGTTAGAAATAATAAAATAAAATAATCTCAAAACAGTAGCCTTGTTTCGACAAAACAATACCTATTTTTCACAAAACCCTTTTTCACAAAGAACAGTACATTATTTCTGACAACAACATAACTCTTTCACAAAAACAATACTTAACAAACAATACGTTTTTTCCCACAAACTTTTAGTCAGTATGATCCAATCGAATTAACAGTAACGTGAAGTCATGGTCTTATTAAAAGAACAATTAATTCACAACCATCAACCAATATAAATTTAAAGCATTGTTTTATAAAAAATACCATATTAACGTTGTTAAGTGTTAAATGTTTACTATTATTAAATGTTTACTATATTAAATGTTTACTATTATAGCACATAAAATAAGTTCATCATTGCATGAGAAAAGTAAAGGCAAATTGGCAGCTAGCGGAATATTAACCGACAGACCAAATGTATGGTAGTAAAATATTTGCACAAAACAGAATTAGCAGACGACTTAGAAATTAATCAACTTTCTGTTTGCATAACCTATATCGGAAGGATGGTAAAAACGCATACCAGATGAAAGAGTAAACTCCACTTGTAACGGCGATAGTGAAGTTAGAGACTCGTCTGATAACATGTTGCAAAACTAAGCTAAAAATAAAATATATATTAGAACAAGAAAAACAATATAGAATGAAGCTATGTAAAGATGACTTTCTTCTTTATTTCAAGTGTGTAGTACATCACATATCATACCTCTATTTATACTACTACATAGAGAGGGGGTTACAAGATTGTCTCAAATATGGCATTAACCCCTTGAGAAGGTGGGAAAAAATATGTGGTTGTGGGAGATGAATGAGGGAGTAGTGGAGGTGTGATATAACTACACATAAAGGTGCACATAATGGTGAATTAACTCCTAGAAGTTATGGACATCCACATTATCATATTTACAACACTCCCCCTTGGATGTCCGATAATGTGCCTCTACGCATTATAGTGGTATTAAATGTGAATGATTGGTCCTCAACATCATTAGAGGTAACAGAAAAAGAAAATAAAAGATATCAAACTCAGATTGTTTTCATATGGAATGTACCAGTAAATGTCATTGTTAATTTATAAGCAAAGTACAAATTACAAATTACAAATTACAAAAGAAAATCTTGTTTATAAGCAAAGTACGTACAACAAAAAATCATTGTTTATAAGCAAAGAACAAAAAAACAAATAATTAAAACAAATAAAAATAAGCGCAAAGTACCGGAGAAGATTAATGTGTAGGGGTGGCAGTGAGGCGGGGTGGGGCGGTTGCAGTGCGGGTTTAGCTTTAACCCGCAGAGACTTCAACCCGCACCGCAAAGTTAAATTTATATTTTCAAACCGCCCCGCATTAAAAAAAATCAGCACTTACTTGAACATTAGATTTTAGTAAAAACTGTTAGATTTCTTTCAGTAAATAAATCAGTTTGGAAAAAAGAAACTGAAGATAGAGAAATAGTATGGTACAATAATTTTCATCTTTTTTTTTTTTTTTTTTTTTTTCATCTTTGGAGCTTTACGAAATAGGGGTGATGACAGTAATTAAAACTTACAAAATGAAAGAGTCGTTGTTACGAAAGAAGAAAAACTGCAAGCTTTATCTTAACATGATGAATCTTGAATTACTAAATTTAAATACTAAATGATTGTTTTAGTGAAATGAATCCTTAACCCATGAGATAAATAAATTTATCATTGAAGTGAAATAAGTTTGCTTCAGATTTTTTTTTTTTTCCCTTCTACTATGGACTGTATTGGAGATTCGAAATGAAGTTATGATTTTGGTTTTCAAAGTTGTAAACAGAAACGATCAGATATCAAAATAAGTCTGTAAAACTTACCCCAAACCCGCAACCGTTAGATTTTTATGAAAAAAAATAATTGAACTTGCCCTACCCTGCGTTCACCTAAACCCGCCCGGCCCCGTTGCCATCCCTATTAATGTGGTTGAGTACATTGACGTCGAACTCAGACAAATCTCTCTACCAGTTCTAGGTAGTAGGTACATTAATTAAACTTTAGTGAAGATCTATATTGGCACGTTAGCCATCAACAAGTTGTAATTTAACTGATTAATTAAAACTTGAGCATTTATGTTGAAAATATTAGGAGTGCGGATTATCTTCCTTTCTAGGCCAACCATATTCATAACTCACTCTTTTAGACTTTTACCAACTAATAATATTAGAAAGGAATCACATCCATTAAGGTATTTGGTCCAATTCTTCCTAAAACATAATTTCTTATTATATATTTTTGGTTTACAAATTGTGTATGTTATAACTCTACAGTGTCTACATTGTTTAATGTGTTGGATTTAATTTCTAATATTCACATTCATTTACATTATTTCGAAAAAAAAAAATTAAGTTATATGAGGTGACAGTTTAAAAGAAGTTATTTTTATGAACTTACCTAACTTGAACATACCACAAGTATATCCTATTGAACATTAATATCATGGACATGTTCGTTATTCTACAAGGCAGCCTATTTCCTAATCCAACTAATTGCCAACTAATATTTGGAATGTGGATCATCTCCTTGTCTGTAACAACAATTAAGCAATACTTTTTCACCTATCAAAGGTTTTAATTGCTTTGGTATTTCACTATTAATTTAATATGCCATGAAAAATCAATTGTGCAAACTCAGCATGTTGGCTAAATGTTTCAATAAAGATTTAGCCAAAATCTAAACTTAATTAGTGGTGCTCTACTATTTGATTTATGTTAAAACACCTGAAATTCTTACATTTCTGAACCAAGTGTGTGTTTCTAATGTTTAAAGAATGCTATAAAGAAGGATACAATATTTTCTTTAAGCCTCATAACTTCAAGATATTTCTAGGTATTATTAATAGTATATAGACAAATCCTTTTTTATTAATTTACAATTGAATCAATCTTTTTTAATTAATTTATAAAATGACAAGGTAAAATTTTAGTTTATTCATCCAAAGAAACTTCCCCATTAACTAAGGAAAACGTGCAGTTAAACCATATATAATGTTGAAACGTTAATCATGTTACTTGCAAGGTCAAGCTTGTTCTTCTCTAACCCAACTAATTTCCAACTTGTGGGAAACCCTCTTAAATTCCAAAGAAAGAAGTTTGGGTCTAAAATTGAATTATTGAAACTTTCTAGAGAAGTCAAAAGTGATCAGTGATTCAACGAAGAGTTCGCCCAAACTTATGGTCAAAAAATAGAGTGTTAATGACATAATTTTTTAACAAAAATTAATATCAATTTAGTTTTACTAGAAGAAAACACACTAAAATCTAACAACCCAAAAAACCATTAATGAATTTCGTTCAATGTATAGAGAACTCTACTGACCTCATCTCTATGGATCATGTCACCAATTAGACGTTTATATTCAAACTTTTAAAAAAGAAATTTGATACCTGTAAATCCTCCTTTATATTCATCTCTTCACCTTTTCTATGAACATCAATTTATTGCCAAAGAAAAGTTATATACATTATTAAAACAAAAAGGACAATAATCGTAGGATTGCTTATTTACAACTTTAATATCTTGAATGACTAGAGTATTTTCTTTTTAAGGTTTTAACATAAACTTAAAACAAATCATTTACCCGAGTTATGCACTGAAAGATATATAACAAGTACATATGCTTATATCATTCAAAAATTACCTAAAAAGTGTCATATAACCTTAGGATATAGATATCTCAATAGAGCATAACTTTAGGGACATTAAGGTGCCAAAAATATACGTTCGACTTTCTAGAATTTGTCCTATAAAACGGATAGAGGCAATGCTATTCTCACCAATTGTTATTTATTTATAATTTGTGGTGTCGATTCAATTTATAATACGTCGCATCTGTTGGGTGTGCAACAAAGTACTACATTGGTAGCTGAAAAGAAGAAGGAGCTACTTATAAGGAGTTGAATACTTTTAATGATGTGAGGTATTTTGGAGAAAACCGTGCGGGCTTGGCCCAAAGCGGATAATATCACATCATGTTAAGAGTATCTTTAAGCCGTTTAACCCAACAGCATCCCCACCTGCTATTTTTATTCATCAAGACTTATTCAGATGAAACAAATTAATCTTACGCCGTTTTACCTTTGTCATGATTTGAACATTGGTCTCTCACGTTAAGTAGATTAAAACATTTAAGAAGTGAAAAATCCTAAAAAACCCGATACTTTAATTTAGCGAAAATTCAATATTTGCAAGAGTGACGATTCTCAGGGTCTCAGCTTCATGCCACAAACTAACAACTAAGAAAATTAATCCTGTGCATGTTAGCATGTACTGAATTAAATTACAAACTTACTGAGCTCACAATATATGTCACGCCAGATGAAAGCACATAGTTTCTAGCCAATATTTTTCATTTTTATTTTCATTGTTTCCTATTTTTCTGCTTCTTTTGTTTTGTTTACAGTTTCCTTTATTTTTATTTTTGTTTCTTGGTTTGTTGTTTTATTTTTTCTTGTTCAATTTCTCTGTTCCTTTTTTTTGTTTCTCTTTTTCTCATTTTGGATATTGGACAATATCACAATTATTAGAACTGAGATGTATATATTCATTTACAATAAATTTATATATATAAATTATAAATGACAACGACAATTTCCTTCTTTTAATTTTCTTTTGTTTGATATTTGACATTTAAACCTATGTCATCAAGGGCGGCGCTAGCATTTGGACTCGGGTTCGGCAAAACCTAGTAGGTTTGGCCCAGATCCTGTATTTCTATTAAAAATTTCACTTAATATGTATAAATAATTTATTAAGAACTCAATAACTTTTTCTTTTTAGAATTTAAAATTCATAAATTCAAAATCCTATCTGTATATCATACATTTAGCTATACCATATTCATTGAGGCCACCTCACATTTTAAGCTAAGATCATAGGAATGAAACAAATATTGAGTTCATACGAAGAAAAAAATGAAGTAATACATTAGATAAATGAAGTTTGTTCTTTTACTAAACGCAATGGACATGATGTGTTTTTCTAGTTTCTTGGTAAGAAAAGGACAACGTAACAAATAAATGTGCATGTCGGCGTGACAGGTCAAGTAATTTAATTGATGCATTTGAACTTATTCTTTTCCAATTCAAACCTAGGTATCCTCGAAAGATTAATTTACTCTTATATAGGAATAGTGTAATGATATTTTACATCATCATGCGGCGTAATTTAACTTGTTATCAAAGGTTATTTGGCTTATATTTTTCAAGTTTTTAATTCATTTATTATAGGTAGTGTACATGTTATTACTTTATAAATAACCAGATAATGTAAAAAGATGAATTTACACTGTTAGTGTATAGAAATTAATTAACATTAACTACCAATAATATTTTATTTTTTTAGAAACTTTTCTTTTGGTGGTTAAAGGAAGCTAAATTAACCATTTCCCCTCTATATATACTAGCCGTTCTCCCCAGTTTGAAATCCATCAAGCAAGCAAGCAACAAAAATAAAAATGGCAATAATAGGATTAGGTTACATTGAAATTTTCCTAGCAATACTATGTTTTTTCTTGTTTCATGCCCTGAAGGATGCAAAGGGATTCCCCATAAACTGGCCAATTTTTGGTATGTTACCAGGTACCCTTTGTCACATAAAACATATTCATGAAAGGGTCACCATGACCATGAGGATATCAGGGGGCACTTTTTTATTTAAAGGTCCCTTGTTTGCAAACATGGACATGATAGCATCTGCTGATCCAGCAAATGTTCACTACATCATGAGTGAAAATTTCATGAATTTCCCAAAAGGACCAAAATTCAGGGAGATATTTGATGTTTTGGGAGATGGAATTTTTAACGCGGACTTGGATTTGTGGAAGGTCCAAAGGAAGACGGCTCGTACTTTGATCACTCACCAACAGTTTTACAAATTTCTAGTCAAGACTAGTCGCGAAAAAGTGGAGAAAGGGCTTATTCCAGTTCTTGATCATGTTTGTCACAAAAGTGTCATAGTGGACTTGCAAGATTTATTTCAAAGGTTCACTTTTGATACTACTTGTATATTGGTCACTGGATATGATCCTGGGTGTGTATCTATTGATTTCCCTGATGTTCCCTTCTCTAAAGCCATGGATGATGCTGAAGAAGTGATTCTCGCTAGACATGTCATACCTGGGGTAATATGGAGGCTACAAAAATGGCTTGGAATTGGAGAAGAAAAGAAGTTGATTAAGGCTGTAGAAACGATGGATAATGTTATAGGCAGCTACATATCCAAAAAGCGCGATAAGTTGAAAAAAATGGAACCTGACTTGAAAGAGGACGATGAGGGGTTTGATCTTCTGACCTTTTATCTCAAAGAAGGTCAAAATTTGGGAGTGAATTGTGATGATAGGTTCTTGAGGGATACCATCTTGAACCTCATGATCGCGGGGCGTGACACGACTAGCTCAGCCCTCACATGGTTCATATGGCTTGTGACAAAAAATCCAGAAGTAGAGAAGAAATTAAGGGAAGAAATCAATTCAATTATCCCCAAAGAAGAAGCAGGAAAATGGAGGCTCTTCAATGTGAATGAATTGAACAAATTGGTTTATTTGCATGGTGCATTATGTGATTCACTAAGGCTATATCCACCTGTTCCATTCCAACACAAAGAACCACTTCAAGAAGATATTCTCCCAAGTGGTCATAAAGTTCATCCAAAGATGAAGATTCTGTTTTCAATGTATGCAATGGCGAGAATGGAGTCAATTTGGGGAGAAGATTGTTTAGAATTCAAGCCAGAGAGATGGATTTCAGAGAGAGGAACGATTAAGCATGAGCCTTCGTATAAATTCTTGGCTTTCAATGCAGGGCCAAGGACTTGTTTAGGGAAAGAAGTGGCTTTCACTCAAATGAAGGCTGTGGCTGCTACTATCATCCATAATTACCAAGTTGAACTTGTGGAAGGACACCCTATTGAACCTAATGCTTCTATTATTCTCTATATGAGACATGGTTTTAAAGTTGGGATTAGTAGGAGATGGCCTCAGTGACAGTATCTTGCGTCAAATTTATCTCCATGGTTTTAAAGTTAGGATTAGTAGGAGATGGCCTCAGTGACAGTACTGTCTTGTGTCAAATTTATGTCTGTTTGTGTTACGTACTGTATGTTATTTTGTTTACTCCAATGAATAAAACATGTAAAACTTCTTACAAAGATTGATGTTCTTTAACTGTGAAACAATTTGGGCTTCTCACCAAACCCTTAATACAATTAGTGGAGCATGTCAAGTTTTTTAAAGTTTGCGATGCTTGTATATGTCTATCAATTACGTACCATAGCATTATATCCCCATTGTGTAAGAACAAACTTATCAAACGTCTAAAATCATTGACCATTTAATCCAAATCTCAAGGTAATAAGTGGAGTTAATGTTATACAATACGTTTATAAACTTTTAGGGTATCATGGGACATGGGTTATGTTTTGAACTTAATTATATTTTTGTTTTCCTTCCACATACTCCCTCTGTCCCAAAAAGATTGTCCTCCTTTCATTTTTAGTTTGTCCCAAAAAAGATTGCCCTAAAAAACATATTTAAACAATTTAACTTTATGAGATGATTTACGTACCACACAAATGTCTAAGGCTTGTTTTAGACCACACATTTCAAAAATCTTCTTTTGTTTCTTAAATTTTGTGTCAAGTCAAAAGAGGACAATCTTTTGGGACGGAGGGAGTATATATTATGAACTAGTTGTATATATTATGAACTAGTTGTATGATATTGATTCTACTTTTTCATCTAAAAATACTTTTTCATTTATTTGGGTGACCATGGTTGAATACACTCGAGGTCATATGAAAAATTTGAGGAAGTCTGAAGGTGATTTAGATTGGCTTGGAGTTAAAACCATAACCGAAATCGTCTCTGCGACAATGTATATGTATATCGTGTATATCAGACACATAATTTTATGAATATACATAGATATACATGCAATGCACAAATATACATGAAAAAGATATATATCCAAGGGGATATTAAATGATACATACCACATAAAACTTCATTTTTCACCATTTTCACACAATCTATGTCGCACCAACACACCACAAAACGATCCTAGCCACAGTCAGTTCACCATAATAATACAAAAAATCATTCTAATCCAACAAAAAGAAATTGATTGAAGAAGAGATCTAGAGAAGGTTTTTTTTTAAATTCGTCAATGGTTCTGGAAAAAAAAACATTTCAATCAAAGAAGAAAAAAACGACAAGGGTAGAAAAAATCGAGAGAAGGTCGTATCATGTTTTCCTATTAAAAAGCAATATCTCCCCTTTCCTCACCAAAACACCGATCACACGTTGTAATAAAAAGCAATCCTTGAATTAATTTTACACCCAATTTTCGAGCATTTAACTCAAGTTGTTGGTGGCGTTTGTCGGCCGGAGCTTGGGCCGATAGGCTTCGACGTATCCAAATCTAAGAACCTAATTTTTTAGGAGCCCAAGAGATAATATGTTTTTATTTTTTATTTTTAAAAAAGACAGCCTCAATCCATTCTAAGCTCCCGTTATGTATGTTTTTTTTTTTATTTTTATATATAAATAATAGGTTATAGTTTGTAAAATCTTT
>NC_081347.1:15317918-15353765 GCF_029784015.1 Lycium ferocissimum
GGTAAACCCCCAACGTTCGCCCGGTTTTTAATTTTGGGAAAGGCCGGTTCCTAAGGTTGGCCCGGTTCCCTTTAAACCGGTTAACGGGCTTACTTTTACTACTAGATACCTTCCACAGTTCCACTAAGATATATCTCCTATGAGAAGTAGACAGAAATTGCTAAAACTACTGAAATTGAGCTTCACAGGCAACGTGTAATCTCACTTTCTAGTTGAGAAATGGACACAACAACTAACAGTGTATAAAATGAAGATATTAGATACAAGAAAAGCTCTCTTATTTTCAGTAAACTGAAACACATTAACATCAATATTGGGCACTACGGCAAGTAATATCCATTTCCATTCTAGAATCCAAAAGTTTGATTTTCTGAATTGAAACCATTGTCTAATTCCGCAAGAAACTCTATACTATTAAAAGATAAGCATTCAAGTCATTTCGTTCACCAAAAATCAAAGTTAATTTATAACATGAAATACTTAGATTAAGACAACATTTTATAGCAAATGCTACATTATTCGCACTGAGTTTACACCAAATCAATCATTGTAATCTTAGTAGTTAATTAAAAGTAAAATGAGAACACATATCACTGAACTATAATTAAATGATGAATGTGCAGATGAAAGACATTTAGACACGTGTCTTTCTTTCATTAGTTTAGATAAATATCAAATGCGAGTAAATTTTCCATATTCGATACACGTCATGGTGGATTAGGTATATATCAATTTAAGTAATCTAGCCTACAATTAGACATATGATTATCTATAAATCATGAAGTAATCTCCCAAAGAGAGCAACACTAAGCAAGAAATAGTTCTCACTTCTTTAATGGCCTCAATAGGTTACTTTGAGATATTTGTTTCAATCTTTTGCTTTATTGTATTTTGGGCCATAGGTGATAGCAGTGGCCTACCATGGAATTGGCCATTTCTCGGTATGTTTCCAGGCCTTCTACTCAGTGTAAACAGAATCCATGAAAGGTGCTTTGAAGTTTTTTCAAGAACCGGTGGCACTTTCTTGATAAAAGGGCCATGGTTCACTAACATGGACATTCTTGGCACAGTGGATCCTGCAAATGTGCACTACATCATGAGTGCAAATTTCGTGAATTTCCCAAAAGGGGAAGAGTTCAAGAAGATTTTTGATGTTTTGGGAGATGGGATTTTCAATTCTGACTTGGATTTATGGAAGAGTCAGAGGAAACTTACTAGGACATTGATCATTCATCAAAGGTTCCACAATTGTTTGGTAAAAACTAGTTGGGACAAGATTGAAAATGGACTTATTCCTGTCCTTGATATTGTGGCTAGAGAAAACAGAGCTGTGGATTTGCAAGATGTTTTTCAAAGATTCACATTTGATACAACATGTCAATTGGTCACAGGCTATGATCCTGGCTGCCTCTCTTTTGAATTACCTCGTGTTCCCTTCGCGAAAGCTATGGATGATGCTGAAGAAGTATTATTCATTCGCCATTTATTGCCAGAAAGTGTTTGGAAGTTGCAAAAATGGCTAGGCATTGGTCATGAAGCTAAATTAACCAAAGCATGGCAAGTTCTTGATGAAGTTATAAGCAAGTACATATCCATGAAACACGACGAATTGAGCAATATTGCAACAAAATCAAAGCAAGATCAAGAAGAGGGTTGTTTTGATCTCTTGACATCATACATATTAAATGACGGTCTAAATCTTGACGACAAGTTCTTGAGGGACACCGTATTGAACCTCATGATCGCGGGGCGTGACACCACTAGCTCAGGCCTAACATGGTTCATCTGGCTTGTCGCGACACACCCTAAGGTGGCAATAAAAATCAGGGAAGAACTCGCTACAATTGTCTCATTAACATCATCATCAGCAGCAAACCAGAGGCTTTTTAGAGCAAACGAGTTGAAAAATGCAATTTACTTGCATGCAGCATTGTGTGAATCATTAAGGCTATATCCACCGGTACCATTCCAGCACAAGACTCCACAAAGTCCAGATATTCTCCCAAGTGGACACCATGTTCATCCCAATATGAGAGTGGTGTTCTCACTGTATGCAATGGGGAGGATGGAGTCGATATGGGGAAAAGATTCTTTGGAATTCAAGCCAGAGAGATGGATTTCGGAGAGAGGAACAATTAAGCATGAGCCTTCATATAAGTTCTTGGCTTTCAATGCAGGGCCAAGGACTTGTTTAGGAAAAGAAGTGGCTTTCACTCAGATGAAAGCTGTGGCTGCTGCTATCATACATAATTATCAAGTTGAAGTGATCAAAGGACACAAAGTTTGCCCTAATGTCTCAATTATTCTCTACATGCAACATGGTTTCAAAGCCAGAATTAAGAAGAGATGGACTTAATTAGTTTTATATTTTTTCTATTTGTTTTTTCTCGTGGAATTAATGCCATCATCTTGACTACGAAAAGTATATTTAAGTTTCCTGTTATGTTTTATAAGTTGTGTTTTATGTTCAAGTCGTACGAAGTTGCACATGTGGTAATGTATGTGTAGTTGATGTATATGTTGGAGGAAAGAAATGAGTATAGTATATAAATACAACTCTTTGCCTCTTTTAGAATAGTTAAATTATTTGTTTTACTAAAGACTTGGTAAATGTCTTACCATGATAATTATGACCGACACACTAGCTTAATATATTTCCTCGTTTCATTTTATTAAAATCGTAATTTGACTAGAAAGTAAATTAAGAAAGTAATTAAGAAGATTATTCAATCTTATAGCTTACGCCAAAAATGCGCATGCCGTACCAAAATGTTTTTTGAGTCTTGTGGTTCTATATAAACATTTCATGTGAGACGTTGGAATTAAAGAATTACTACCCCTGTACCACTTTAACTGTCGATTTAGCTTTTTTTTACGCCCATTAAGAAAACCAATAAATACAAGGTATAGTTTAGTAAGCTATCTCTATTTATTAGATGTTTTTGAGAATTGAGCAATATTAAAAATGACTATTATTTAATGTTAAGGGTATAGTTGAAAACAAATGTCAACTTTAGTCTTGAATTTCTAAAGTGACACTTATTTTGAGATAGTTTTTTAAAGTTAAAGCGACAGTTAAAATGAGACGGAGAGAGTAGTAAATATAGAAAGTGTTAAAATAAACTAAAAAGAAGTAGTACAAATAAATTGAAATAGACAAATAAATTAAAATAAAAAAAGATCAGTCGTGGATTCTGCCTTGAGAAACCCTTCTTCATCCGCCGCTGATTATACAAGAAGCAACAACCGGATGAATTACAATTAAAACTGAAATAGTTTCGGACACAGTATAATAATACGAATATAATATAAAGTTACCCCAGAAGCTATGCAAAATTTTCCTACTAACGAAAAAGCAACGCAAAAACTTCAAGGATAGTATATGTGTTAATTTGGACAATATTTGAGTTGAAGTTAAAAAAAAAAAAAATGAAATTAAAGTTATAAAAAGTAGTGAAATTTATTATAGTTGATAATTAAGGGTGAAAAAAATTAGCTCACAAAAATATGACCCGTCCATATTCAACACAAACAGCTCATTTACCGCCCTTATTGATAATTCATGTTTTTCTCCAGCATTTTTTGGACTTAAGTCTAACAGTATATCCCACGTACAACAAAAAAGAGAAAACGGAAAGAAGGAAAAGGAAAAGCAAAAGCAAAATGAATACCCGTTATAAGGTTAAAATAGTGATGGTCCTCAGTCCAGTGATTAGTCTAATGCCAGCAATTCATGTTTGGTTGAAAATTATTAGTACTTCCATACAAGAAATTCCTATTCTAATGAAATGTTTTATAACTTAACAATCTATCCTATGATTGACTTGAGAAATGAATTGTCAATAGATGCACATTTATTGAGGTAACATTTTAGTTAAATGATTACGGTTTGATCCATTAGTAGTCAGGGGAAGTTAGAGTTCTATCTACGGGCTTGATAAAATTCATAGTTTTGACCTAATTTCTGTATTTATGCTAAAAATGCACTTAACACAAGTAAATAGTTTATCCAAGACCCAATAAGTTGATTTTTTTTTTAAGAACATATAAATTTAGAATCTGCCTCCATTAACAATTAATTTGTGCAAATGAAGGCCATAACTTCTCGTAGGAATGTCCAAATGAAGAGTAGGGTACCCCAGCGGGTACAACTTTCATCAAGAAAACATGGTCAAATTCCCTATATATCAAGAGGTAAATATTTTTGAAGTTGGACGTAGGTTCACTTTGGACATCTTTCTCTATTAACCCTTCCAACTCACTCCAAACCATTTATTCCTACTACCAAATATCCAGTATTACTCTCAACATATTAGGTTTAGGTGTTGAACACCCTTCTTTTTTCCCTCTCCCCGTAGCCTTTATTTTATAGTCATATATATCGTGCGGTGTCTTGCGCGCACAACTTAATTAGTGTAGGCATTGAAAATTTACCCTATTTAAAATGGGATTCTACAAGAAACGTCTAATCTATCTTCAAACTCTTAAAGTCTGTTAGGGTTTCTTGAAGACTACTTTACCCTAAATCCTAGATTACGCCTATATAAAGGGACACAAATTTCCTTGAAAAGACATCTCAAATATCCCATAAACTCATGGGAATTCATAAAGAGATCAAGCCATATCTCGAAAATCCCATAAATCCCTTTATCAAACTGCTCGATGTTCTTGGAGATCAAATACATCACAAGGAGGTCATACTACGTTCGAGAAATACGCTACTAACGGCCCTCGAATTATGCAGAAGTATTAGAAGAAAAGAATCAGGAGAATAAACAGATTTGTACCCATAATATTCATCAATAAAGTCTCTGTTTCTTCATATTTTATTTGTGGTTCGCCTTTATTATCCGCATATCAAAAATTTGTTGCAAACAAATTTCACGGTTGTAAACACTTAATTAGGTTGCCTATCATGTGTCGTGCCTTGATCGCGTGCAAGTTTGATTGACTTCTCTCCCTCCTTTCTTGCCCAGATGTTGCCTTGTCTCTTTGCACACTAGGCGCGACCTGAGACGAGTCATACCTTTTTCTCTCCTTCCGTTTAGCGTATTGGCCTAGCACCTATGCCTCCAAATGCCTCCAACAGATGTACTAGTTTTGTTCAAACCTCCTTAAAACGTTGTCATTTTTTTTTTGTTTTAACTGTCTCCATTGATCATTGATAAGCAAAAGAAGTACATATTGAATTTGGCATCCCAAACTTTTACATGATCATTGCGAAGAGACTATCTATGAAGGTTAGCTTCGAGAACATTGTCACGTTCATGTGGGTCTCATGCACATTGAATTCGCTTCAATAATAAACTTTTAGCCTAGACTTAAATTAGAAGTAAAAATTTACTAGGCTGTACACCCCGTACAATAAAAAGATAATAGTGGAAAAAACGCAAGACCCGTTGTAAGGTTAAAAAAAGTGATGGTCCTCAATCCATTGATTAGTCTATTGCCAGGACTTCATGTTTAGTTGGAAATTATTACTTCCACACCAGAAATTCCTATTTTAATGAAATGTTTTATCACTTAACAATCTATCCTCCGTTGAGAAATGAATTGTCAATAGATCGGTATCGAATTTTCATTTAATTTGCACTTCTTCCTATCTGGATATAATATTTTATAAACGATTACGGTTTGAACAATTAATAATTGATCCCTGAAAATCATGATTTTGTTCTAACAGCCAAAGATACAATAGAATCTACCTATACCTATTAGTAATAGAAATGGCGTAATATACCAAATATATTAAACATCATGAAATTTAATAACACTTAATAGGGGAATACAATAGATGAATCTTCGAACTTGTCCAGAAATTCTACTTGGACACCTAAACTTCCACCATACTCACCTCCACCACTATATCTCCTCTAGTGCTTTCACCATATCCACCACCATTTTGATAAACATTGCCAGACAATTCCATACACCACCCAAAAATAATAGGATATTTTTCTTAAGGTTCATAAAACTTGTTCCTTTAATTTCGATGTAGATACATGAAATTAATTAACAAATAGCGATTCATGAACCAAAACAACCGAAGGAATTGAAGGAAAAGTGAGAAAGAAAATCCTTATTTTGCATTATAAACTGAAAAGAAAACAAAGCTTACATCAATTCTTGGTATCCTCAAGGTCACGACCCAATTTACGGAGCAGTGAAGGCACTAACTCCCTCCGAGTCAGTAACCAATCCACAACCCAAATTCAAGTAAAAGAAGAAGAAATTGATGCGGAATTAAACATACATTTCAATTTTTTAAAGTCTTAAATATCCTCAAATAACATAAATGCGGAAATAAAAGAACAACCATCCCCGAATCAAGTGTCACTAGTACAAGATAGACTAAGATAAAGTATAAGTCTGGAAATACATCCTGAAATACATAAGCTGTCCGTAAAACAAAAGACAGAAAGTAAGAATAGCTGTAGAAGATCTGGTGCCATGGATCACACTAATGGCTCACCCCAAATCGTCTAGATGGTCTCCTCAACAGTCGGCAGCCTCCCGAGATCCACTCGTGCTAGGAATAGAATCTGCATACAAAAAGGGTGCGTCAAGTGTAGCTTGAGTACAAAAACAACGAGTACTCAGCAGCATCGTCGACCGACATTAACGAAAACGGAGACGAGGGCTGGTCTACGAATACTACTTCCACACTTAACCACTATTAGTCCACGGTAATAATAATCATAATTCATACAATAACCTTCCGTTACAAGCCTAGGTGAAGCATCGAAGTCCTCAAGTCCATCAAATATCCAAACGACATATAAGGCAGTCCAAACAGCAAATCAATAACTTATACAACAAGGAAACCAATAGAATGTAATGATATGCAAATGTATGTAATGCAAGGCCTTTTCCATCTCCCGGTACATGCACGTTCAAATTTTATGAATCGTGACTCATGGGGAACTCGCGAGTTCCAAATACCAACTCGGAATTTTCCATTAGATTCCTAGCCATTTCAGGCTTCCAATCACAATGCTCAGCCCCATAGTCTCCAAATCACAATACTCAACCCTCAAGCTCACATTACATGTCAACTAGTCAATCTAGCTCATATCATCAACATCACTCCGTGTGGAATCATTTCCCCTCGGACCTTTCACAAGTGTCCTCAAATACACATGGCATACTATAATAAGCATGAATATGACATGCATCACAATAAGCATTCAAGCTAAGCAACAAAGACTCGACCTTTAGCTCTTTTCCACTTTTAAACAAGTATTTAGCAGTGATGAGAACACATAATCACAAATAAGAGAGGTAATAAACATAGAAACAACAAATAAGGGACCTCATATCCCAATCACATACACAAATCAATCTATGCTATTAGCTAATGCCCAAAGCATGTTATTCAGACCAGACTATACAAATAAAATTATGCAAATACCCTTATCATTGCACCGATATCTGATACAAGTGCTCGTCACCTCACAAGTATCGAAACCCCCTTACATTACCCTATTATCTCCTCTTATTAGTCCAATTTTAACCAATCAAGACGCTTATGTTAAGGTTTATAGTCCTAACATGTCTGAATAGGAGTCCGAAATCATAGCGGCGTGTTGCCTTTTCGTATAGCCACTAAACGATCCCAATCTGTTCAAACACAGATCATACGTAAGAATACGAGTCAAACAATACCCATATTACCTTATAAAAGATTCGGTTTTCGAAAGTCAACCCAAAAACCCCGAAGGTCAAACCGTAATTTCGTAGGAAAATCGGGTTCAATAAGATCAAATTATTGTTGTAGGAAGTCATACGAACCCAATGGTACACATATTAGCATACTTTATATCCGAACCCAAAAGTCACCCAAATTAGGATTCTGAGCCATGAAGGTCAAAATGGGAAATCGTTCCATAAATACTTTAGCCATGACCTATGGAGTCTATATAACATAAACCAACTAAATTCAACGTCAATTCCATGATTAATTCAAGAATCCTTATTTTAGACTTAGGGTTCATGAACCCCCAATTTCTCAACCTTAGTTCATGATTTCTAGCATGGAATCCTTTAATAATCTAAGACATAATCATAAATCAAAAGTTAGAATCTTACCCACATGATGAACCTTGAAGAATCCCTCAACAATATCCCAAAAGTAAAGTCTAGAGCTCCAAATATGTGAATGGGGGATAAAAACTCGAACTATGATATTTATCCTTTTGTTTAGTGGTTCTCGCAAAAACGGAACCTTTCTCGCATTTGCGAGGCTCGCAAAAGAGTCTTCCAATTCGCAAAAACAACCTCCATCTCGCAAATGCGTGCTTCCACTTATCCCAGTCCACTTCACAAATGCGGATAGGGCCCAATCCGCAAATGCGACCCAAAACTCGCATATGTGGACCTGGGCCAACTCAGCCGAGGTTATCAAATGAGGTCAATACTCCGCAAATGCGGCCACACCAACACCAGTAGAATTCTGGTTTTTGACTCTTCCAATCCGAAATCCCGAGACTCATCCGGAACCTCCTGGATAAAAACCAAATATGCATCGTAGTTATAAAACACGTTACGAACTCACTCGCACACTCGAAATTTTCAAAAGAGGTCATCTTGACCCGGTCAACCCCAAATGCCTTTAAATTAGAATTTCACCCAAAAGACAAAAATACCCCCGAGCCCCCCGCGAACTGAATCAACTACTCAACCAAATCATAATCGACATTCGGGACCTATTGGAATCAACAAAATTCCCAAAAAGACCCATTTACCCCCGATGTTGACTTTGGTCAACCAAACACTTAAGAATTTCCAAAACTTCCATTTTCTCTTTCAAATCGCATCTGAATGCCTCGGGAATCGCACCACCCATTCCACGAGTCAAATATATGATGAAGAAGCTAGGGAAAAGGTCAACGGGGGTAAAATTATCAAAATAACCGGAACGACCTAACGGCTCAGTACACTCATGAAATTAAATTACTTTATAGGTTCAAAACCCTCATAATTACCTTCGCTACATGGTACAATGCTTGAAGAACTAACAAAATAACAAGACTTAGTTCACTTTTAATTATCTTTTGCAAGGAAAAACAAGAGAGCAACACTTAGAGAACATAGCAAAGAATAGCAACACAAGTCTAGAGGATCCAAACTTGTGTTCGCCTTTTCAACTTTTTTTTCTATCTCATGATTAATATGATAAGTTCTCTTGTTTATTTGTTTGTACTGTTCTTAGCATGAGCGGCTAGACACCTATCTATGGTTTAGCCAAATCTATAAATTTCGTTTAATTTCTTAATTTGTCTCTGGTTAAAGTGTTAGCATTTTTATTTATTTTAGTTGAATCTGTGCTTATTTTATAATCAAGAGAGCGTATGCTATTTGTTCTGACCTTGGGCTCTATCTTGAGATAGAAGAATGTATCTAGAGTTCGATTCAATTAGCGGGTAGGCATGCATTGCCTAAGAAATTAGAGTGAGGACTTCGACTCGAAAATACTTTGGGTAGTTACCGTGAACGATTGCTTTTGTCACGTCCCAAACAGACGTGAGTGGCACCCTCACAAGTCCTATAGTGGGCGAACCAATCCCTTAACCCATTATCAAGCACTTTCAGTTACTTAAACCAACTAATAAACATTACTCACAAATAATGGAATAAAATGTCTGACAATAAAATAAACTAAATAGCAAGTGCGCAGATCTAGCTATTACATGCCCAAAATCTGAAAGTCACCGTACAAGGACTCTAAACCAACAATGTCTAAAAGGAGAGATCTTTGTCTAAAATAAATATAATGTCTGGAATGAAAATAGACATCTGAAATAAGGAAAGATCTTCAGGTGGCATGGCACGGATAGGAGCTCATCCTCTAATCTTGGTAACGAATAACCCCAACTAGATGCGAGGTCTGGAAGATGTCTCCGGCTCAAAATCTGCACTCACAAAAAAGGTACATCAAGTGTAGGTCAGTACAAACAACACATACTGGTAGCTATCATAGGCCGACTAAGATTAATATCATGCATACACACATAAACTCAATGGAATAGGCAGACAGGCACAACAAACATGAATAACAGTAAATATCCTCAAATAATCCTCTTTCAGAATCAATCACCAATTATCAACAATGAAACACCAACTCTCACGCCGAAAGTAAAACAATAAACAATGAAGTTTCCAGCTCTGTCACATATCTGTACACACATGCTAAATGGTATTGTTTTCCCCAAATAGCCATGACCTGCAGGGGACCCATGGTGTCCATGTACTATTCGTTCTGGAATGAACCTCAAACCACGAGCTCACAACTAGGCCACATCGTCAGCCCCTATCAAATGTGCCTTAATATATATATATATGTTCCATATCAAAATCTCATCCATAAATGCCTCATAATCACATCACAAGAATAGCTCAAATACACGTGTCAAGTCAACACCAACGAAGTATAAGCAAATAACACAAGCCACAATAAGATTCACAAATAATCTGTTCAATAATAATATAATATGTAGCTATCTCAATTCATCTCTGAAGGGTATATATGAACACCTCCCTTTCAACAGTCTCATGAATACAATTCAAGTTTATCGACCTCAACAATGGAGAATCACTTCACACAATTTAATCATACAACTAACAACGATCACCAAACTCTAAGTCTGAAGGCCTAGACATGCTTTCTCCCATAAATTCTACGACACATACAATTAACTAATCAAAGTCTAACTCAAGTAAACTGTAACCTACCTCAAGCAGATTTGAGCAATGGAATCACTCCCCAACAACCTTTCCTCTTCGCAATGCCTCAGAACGTTCAAACTCTAGAAATCATAATGCTTAAGTAAGTAATGGAGTGTGAACTCAATTCATGGGTTATATAATCACATCAACCCTACCAATCTGATTTTATCCAAAGTTCCCATTTTTATTGGAACTCTAGGTCTCAACAAACAATTCCAACCAATGAATATCCAATTCTTATGCTATAAAGTGATAATCTCTACTCTTAGATGATTAAACAACAATAAACGACAATAAACAATAACCCATTAATATTCTAGGGTTTCATGAACTTAGGTGTTCTAACCTTTCAATTCTCCCCAAACTAGCTTTTATTTGGTGCTAGGAGTTAATACGATTAAAGAACTAGCGAGAGTAATGGTGAAAAGTTACCTTGATGAAGAGTATTGACCTTGCCTTAGAAAATTTGCCTCAAGGGTTCTTGGGAACTGTTTTTGGAGTTATGTGAGGAATGGGGTCGAAATAAGGTATTTACTCGGGTTTCTGACTTAATGTGGACATTGCCGGTGGACGCTTGCTAGCAGAACCCGCCCATTGCGGCCGAGAAAAATCGGAACCACCGCTGCCGCAACAGGCATTTGAAGTTCCAACCTTGGGGCCTCGCTGCAGTGGTCTCGTACTTCCGCTGCAGCGATGCATTTTAGGCAGTCATGAAATTTTCTACATTTTTATACTTAGTCTCTCAAAATCATTCTAAGTCCCTATGAACACAAGTCAACAAACAACCAAGTTAAAAACACATCACAGTGTCACTTATAAGTCACAAAACGCAACATAAAACACACCCCAATTTATTTAGGTCCGCTCATTCCTAACCTCGGGAAAGTACTAGCAAGGGTAGAATGGTAAAATTATGCATAATGACCAAGTGGGTCGTTACATCAGATACCAATTGAACAATCGTTCGTCCCCGAACGGACAAGAGAGAAGGAAACAAGGGAAAAGGAACCTGACTCAGCGAAAACATGGCGATACTTATTATGCATATCTGACTCAGTCTCCCAAGTGGCTTCCTCAACTGGACGATCCTTCCACTGGATCTTAACAGCTACGATTTCTTTCGACCTTAACTTACGCACCTTCCTATCTAATATAGCAACAGGCTCTTCCTTATAGGAAAAATTCTCATCCAATAGGACCGAATCTCGACGAATGATATGGGACCCATTGCCATGATACCTTTTCAGCAGATATGAAACACCGGATGAACACCAGGCAAACCTGGAGGTAAAGCTAAGTCATATGCTACCTCCCCCACACGATCGAGAATCTCAAACGGGCTAATATATCTTGGCCTACACTCATAACACCCTTCATGGGTGAGACTTTCAACTACACTTGTTCCCCCACCATAAACTAAAAATCCCGGACCTTTCGATCCGCATATTCTTTCTGCCTACTCTGAGCTGCTAAAAGCTTTTCCTGAATCATCTTGATATTATTTTGAGCCTCTCTCAACATATCAGTACCCCAATGTCTTACCTCGAACGCATCAAACCACCCAATAGGTGATCTGCACTTCCTCCTATAAAGTGCCTCAAACGGAGCCATATTAATACTCGAATGATAACTATTATTATAAGCGAACTCCGCCAATGGTAAAAACTGGTCTCAATGACCACCGAAATCAATCATACACGCACGAACCACGTCCTCAAGAACCTGAATCGTCCGTTCGGACTGACCGTCTGTCTGGGGGTGGAAAGCTGTACTAAGGTCCTACCTAGTACCCAATTCCAAATGCAAATGCTTCTAAAATCGTGATGTAAATGTCGTGCCCCTATCGAATATGATAGAAATAGGAACCCCTATGCAGTCTAATAATATCACGAATGTAGATCTTGGCAAACTTTTCGGCATTATAAGTAAGCTGGACCAGAATAAAATATGCAGACTTAGTTAATCGGTCGACAATGACCCAGATCGAATCAAACTTACCCAAGGTCTTCGGAAGACCCACCACAAAAACCATGGCTATCCCCTCCCATTTCCATTCAGGAATGGCTTCCTCTGAAGAGTACCACCGAGTCATTGGTGCTCGTAGACAATTTAAACACTTGAAAACATAATCAGCTATATCATGCTTTATCCCAGCCCACCAGTGATCTTTGTCTCAGATCACGGTACATCTTCGTAGCACCAGGATGAATAGAATATCTAGAACTGTGGGACTCCTCTAAAATCGTCTGAATCAAGTTATCCACTCGAGAAATGCATACGCGCCTCTTAATTCTCAATACGTCCTCTTCATCAATAACGGGCTCCTTGGCCTCACTACTCATTACCTTGTCCCGAATTTTGCATAAAACCGGATCGTCACCTTTGTTTTGCCTTAATCTGGTCTAGAAGAGATGGCCTCACCTCAATAAAAGTCAACACTCTACCAAAACCGGATAAATGAAGTCGCACAAAACTGTTAGCTAGAGCCTGAACCTCCATGGCCAACGGATGTTCTGAAGTGACCAAACAAGCAAAGCTGCCCATACTAGCTGACTTCCTGCTCAAGGCATCCGCCACTATGTATGCCTTGCTAGGATGATATAAAATAGTAATATCATAATCCTTCAACAATTCCATCCATCTTCGCAGCCTAGAATTTAGATCCCGCTGAGTAAACACGTGCAGTAGGCTATGATGATCAGTGAATATTTCACAATGGACACCATAAAGATAGTGCCTCCAAATCTTCAATGCAAACACCACTGCTGCCAACTCTAAGTCATGAGTAGGATAATTCTTTTCATGAATCTTCAATTGCCTAGAAGCATAGGCAATAACCCTCTTATCCTGCATCAACACAGCACCCAAACCTGAACGGGAAGCATTACAGTAAACCACAAAATCCTTACCCTCTACGAGCAAAGTAAGAATCGGTGCTATAGTCAACAAAGTCTTGAGCTTTTGAAAGCTCTCTTCACACTCATCGGACCACTGAAAGGGTACCTCTTTCTGCATCAAACGGGTTAAGTGTGATGCAATGGACGCAAACCCCTTCACGAACCTGCAGTAGTAACTAGCTAAACTTACGAAGCTGCGGATTTCTGTCACTGATGTGGGCTTAGCCTGATCTCTGACGGTCTCAATATTTTTGAGATCAATCATAATCCTCTCCTTTGAAACCACGTGCCCCAAGATGGACCTTTGAATCAAGCCAAAATTCACACTTAGGAAATTTAGCATACAACTCCCTATCCCTCAACAATACAAGGACAACTCTCAAGTTTTTCATGATCGTCCCTGCTCTTCGAATAAATCAATATATAGTCAATAAATACAATAACAAAAGAATCTAAGAATGGCTTAAAAATTCAGTTCATCAAATCCATAAAAGCAGCAGGGACATTAGTGAGCCCGAAAGACATGACAAGTAACTCATAATGTTCGTATCTAGTCCGAAAAGCTGTCTTAGGGATATCTTACGTCGAGTCTTTAACTATGGTAGCCCGATCTCAAATCAATTTTAGAGAACACACATGCTTCCTAAAGCTGGTCAAACAGATCATCAATGCGAGAAATAGGAAATTTATTCCGGATGGTGACTTTATTTAACTGTCAGTAATCAATGCACATCCGCATAGTCACATCCTTATTTTTCACAAAAAGCATAGGAGCGCCCCACGGAGAGATACTCGGATGAATAAAACCCTTACTGAGAAGGTGTTGAAGCTGTTCTTTCGATTCTCTCAACTCTGTTGGAACCATATGACATGGAGGGATAGAAATAGGGCGAGTCCCCGACTCTAAGTTAATGCAGAAATCAATATCGCGGTACGGGAGGCATGCGGGTAGAAGTCACAAACTACGGGAAACGGCTGCGAACTCACAAACTATAGGACACCCTGCTCAAGTGGTGTAATCTCAGCATCAGAGATAATTTTCTTTGGGGAGGGATTAAGGTTTCCTTTCCACTCAAGTCTAGGTATCCCAGGCATAGCTAAGATGACGATTTTCGCCTGACTGTCTGGGATTACATGGTAGGGAGATAGTCAACTCATACCCAGAATAACTTCAAAATCTACCGTGTCTAAAATCATCAAGTCTACCCAGGTACCATAACCCATAATCGTAACGCTTACAAGATCGAAACACTTTATTTACAATCACAGAATCTCCGACCTGAGTAGACACAAGAATATGAGTATTAAGCAAGTCACAAGTCGTATCAAACTCCTAGAAAAGTAAGTAGACACATATGAAAATGTGGAGCCTGGATCAAATAGTGCAGAAGCCTGCCGGCGATAGACTGAGATAGTACCGTGATAACTACATCTGAGTCCTCGACCTTTGGCCTGCCTGGCATAGCATAGAGATAGGCACGCCTACCACTAGCCTGAGAACCTCCACGGTCCCCACGAGCGCGAAGCACCCCTACCCACAACCGCGATAACCGCCCCTGTTGGGGTGAGTGCCACCTACACTGTCGTGTGGCCACCTGCATCGGTCCAGGTAAGGTTCTCACCAAAACCCCCCTCCTTCTAGTCGAACAGGCGGGGGCACGAGAGCCTAAAGCTGACCCCCGGTTACCTTGCCTGAGTCTAGAATAAAAGCTCTTGATGTTTACCTGCTCACGCTCAAGCGAGGGCACGATCGAAGTGGGCCTGGCCCGACAAGAAGAGGGCTGAAAAATCTCCACGATGCGGAACTCGACGCGAGAGCCCTGCGCGGTGATAGAGTGCGAACGACTCCAGAAGAGCCTCTAACCAGAGCAGGCATAGTCTGCTGAACCTGACGACCCGAGTAACTCTGAGGTGCCTGTCTCTTAGAAATGTACCACTAAAATTACCATCCTTTCGGGCCTTCTTCTCTGTATATTTGTTGTAGCTATCCTGACGGACACCCTCTAAAGTCTTTACGTGATCCACAGCCTCCTGAAAAGAACAACCCCTGGTCACTAACTGAAGAGACGACAACTGAAGGGCAGTATTCAACCTCTTCCTAAAATGTCTAACCCTCGCCTCCTCATTAGGCAAAAGTTGGTGAGCATAACGAACCAAGAAGTGAAATCGGGACTCATAAGCAGCCACAGAAGAATTTTCCTGCTCAATATTACTGAAATCATCATGCCTCCTGTCTCTCAAAGTACGAACATCTTCTCTCAAGAAAAATCTGGTAGGGCGAGTCCCGAGTTAATGTAGGCAAATTTCTACACTCTACAAACGCCCTCCACCATAACCTGGCATCTCCATAAGCTGAAAAGTCATAAACTCTACTCCATACTTCTCAATTGCCCCCATCTTGTGGATCCTCTCGTGGCAATTAATAATGAATTCATAGGCATCCTCTGCCTCAGTACCGAAGAACTCTGGAGGCTTCATCTTAGTGAACCTCTAAAACAAATCATGTTTGTCACCTGTTATCACTGGTCCTCCCACTGGCCTAGGAAATAACTCAGGTCCTGGGGCCTCACCTAAACGCGGAACCACAGCTACGGCATGCGTTCCCACAGCGCGGACCCGAGGACCTTGAGCGGGCTACCTGGCTCGCACCTGGTGGGCGCTGTGCTACACTGCTGTGTAACTACTAAGCCATTCGGCACTCGAACCCATAACGTTTTGACAACTTTGGAGTAATAATAATATCCGGCCCCGAGCTGGTCTTTGCGGCGAACTCGGGCGCCTCGTCTGAACAACACGAGGCTCAGGGAACTCAGCGCGTTATTGACCAGCCACAGGAGCTCCGCCTCTGGCTAGTTCTACTGCTCCCCTGGCTTGGCCTCCTCTTCCACGAGCTGTGGCTCCAATGGACTGACCTCTCCCATAATCTACGGCCCCAACGGCCGGTGCAGGTGCCTCGTTAGTTGCTGCTGCTGCATGAGTCCTCACCAACTGTGAGAGAATAGAAAGAAAAGTCAGATACCAATTTGAATCCTGCAAATACCAATTGGAATCAATTAGCACGAAACAAAGAAAGAAATTGAAGTTTCATATTATCCCATAGCCTCCCGAAGATAAGTACAGACGTCTCCGTACCGATCCACAGGAATCTACTAGACATGTCCTTGTACGATGAGATCAACAAATCTAGCTACGATACCGACTTTGTCACGTCCCAAACGGACGTGGTGGCGCCTTTGCCCGATCTATAGTGGGCAAACCAATCCCTTAACCCATTATCAAGCCAATTTCAATTACGTAAACCAATTAATAAACATTACTGACGAATAATGGAATAAAATGTCTGACAATAACATAAACAAAATAGCAAGTGCGCAAATCCAGCTATTGCATCCCCAAAATCTAAAATTCACCAAACAAGGACTCTAAACCATTAATGTCTAAAAGGAGAGATACTGTTTAAAATAAACATAATGTCTGGGATGAAAATAAACATCTGAAATAAGAAAAGATCTTCAGGCGGCATGGCACGGATAGGAGCTCACTCTCTGATCTTGGTAACGAATAACCCCAACTAGATGCGAGGTCTGAAAGACGTCTCGGGCTCAAAATCGCACCCTCAAAAATAGTGCGACAAGTGTAGGTCGGTACAAACAACACAAGGTATTATACGAGTAAGATTAGTATCATGCATACACTTAAAATCAATGGAATAGGTAGACGGGCACAACAAACATGAATCACGTAAATATCACGAAATAATCCTCTTTGGAACCAATCACCGATTATATAATGAAATACCGGCCGAAAGTAAAATAATAAACAATGAAGTTTCCAACTCTGTCATATATACGTACACACATGCTAATTGGTATTATTTTTCCCAAATAGCCATGACCTGCAGGGGACCCATGGTGTCTATGTACCACTCGTTTCGAAATGAACCTCGGACCACGAGCTCACAATAAGGCCATATCGTCACCTCCTGTCAAATGTGCCTTAATAGATGGATATATTCTATCTCAAAATCTCATCCATAAATGCCTATTAATCACATCACAAAAATAGCTCAAATACACGTGTCAAGTCAACACCAACGAAGTGTAAGCAAATAACACAAGCTGTAATAAGATTCACAAATAATCTGCTCAATAATAATACGGAAGAGGCTCAAATATGTCATCCAACTATCAGAAAAGGCTCATTTATGCCACTCGTCAATAGTTTGGTTTTGAGCCTTCGAACTATAAGAAATGACTCATTTATGCCATCGAACTATAGGAAATGGCTCATTTATGCCACTCATCAATAGTTTGACGTATTTGTGCCATCGCCTGTTATTAAAATGACTCATCCATGTCATATTTTATTAAGAGAAAAGACATCATTTCCCCCTGGAACTTGGCAGCAAAACTCACTTTAGCAACTAAACTTGTAATTATTTACCCTAAACAACATTTGGTAATTATTTACCCCCTTAATGGGTGACGTGGCAAGAAAGCGTACCCGATCTCTTAAAAGCGCGTGGGAGGAAAAAATAAACACTAAAAGTGGTCCCAACTACGGATGTCATCTTCTAATTGGATGATATATTAAGATTTTCTTAATATTTTATTTTCCATTTTAAATTAACTTTTTCCTTTTCTTTCTTATTCTTTTCCCTTTCTCCTTCTTCCAACCCCCCACCCACCCGTCGCACACCCCGCCCTCCGTCACCGTGACCCACCACCACCTTCACATCTCCGTCACCGCCTTTGCACCGCTACCATCGCCCATTAACCCGACCCAACAAACCACCATCTTAAGGTTGAAATTGCCTAACCATTGAGATTAAGATAATAAAAAATCACCCTCGGAAAAAGCTCTTGTTCCTCCGACTTCTTGTTCCTCAAAAAATCACCCCATCGGAAAAAAATGGTGCGGCGAACTTTAATCTTTCACATTGAATTTTTTTCTCAATGAGTTCGAATACGACTTCTTTTTGCATTCATCGTTTGATTTCTTTGTTTGTTGTTACGGATCTAACATAATATGCTCGGAATAAATTTATTATTCTTAACCCGAATATCGTTCAACGAAAGCAATGTTGATTAACAACATTAGTCATTGTCAATTAACAAATGCTTGGTGTTTGACCACTCTTAATGCCCTTTCTAATGGTGATACCTTCGTTCTCTTTTGTTACCTTTTAGCTTACTAGTGGATGAGAAAGGTGGATATTTGGTCTTTCCGAAAAAAAAAAAAATGCAATCTTTGTTGTTGTTAAAACAGCATATATGTTGTGTTAGAAGAATGAAAAATGGGTACAGATATCATGGTTGCAAGCGGAGTGTTAAGCAATAGGAAAATGGGTGACGTGGCAAGAAAAATGGGTACAGATATCATTTCGATGGCCGGTCTGGGGTTATAATTTTAACCTACTAATGTGGTTTTTTCTGTAATTAAGAATGTTATTGATAGTTTTGGAGTTTCCATGGTTGTTGATTTTTGGAATTTTGGAGTTCCATGGTTGTTGATGGAAGAAGAAAGGTAGCCATTGTTGTTGATGGAAGAAGAAAGGTAGCCATTGTTGTTGATGGAGCGTTGATGATAATGGAGGGCGGAAGAAGGTGGGTTTGGTTGTTTGGTTGGGGGGGGGGGGGTTGGCGTGGTGGTGGCGGCGGCGGCGGTGGTGGTGTGGTGGAGGCGGCGGTGGTGGTGGCGTGGTGAAGACTGCCGGTGGGGTCTTTTTAATAAAATAATAAAGTAGGAAAAGAATGAAGAAGAAAGAGAAAAAAATTAAATAAATAAAAATAATTAAAAAAATATTTAATGACGTGGACCAATCGGTGGGCGAGTGGTGAACAAAATTTAGATCTGCCATTGCTAAGGGGGGTATTTAATTAACTTGAAAGTTGTTAAGGGGGTAAATAAATACAACTTAAGTTTAATTGCTAAACTAAGTTTTCGTGCCAAGTTCAGGGGTCAAATGATGTCTTTTCTCTTTTATTAACACTAGTTTTATAATACCATATATGACACGTGGCCTATAACTAGATTATGATTATGGGTAGGTAAGGTGTATGGATTGAATTTTTTTATTAATTTGGTATTTAAATTGGGCTGGTTTAATTAAATGACGTAGACCTTTAATTGGAGGCCACGTGTCATATTTGGTATTATAAAACTGGCGTTAATGAAAAATGGCATGGATGAGTCATTTTGATAATGGGCGATAGCATAAATAAGTCAAACTATTGATGAGTGGCATAAATGAGCCATTTCCTACAGTTTGATAGCATAAATGAGCTATTTTCTATAGTTTGATGGCATAAATGAGCCAAACTATTGACGAGTGGCATAAATGAGCCATTTTCAATAGTTGAATGGCATATTTGAGCCTTTTTCAATAATAATATAATATGTAGCTATCTCAATTCATCTCTGAAGGGTATATATAAACACCTCCCTTTCAACAGTCTCAAGAATACAATTCAAGTTTATCAACCTCAATAATGAAGAATCACTTCACACAATTTAATCATACAACTAACAAGGATCACCAAACTCTAAGTCCGAAGGCCTAGTGTAACGACCCTCCTGGTTGTTATAGAAAATCTAGGATTGCCCTACTAAATAGAACCTTTCCAAGGGTAGAATGAGCTAATAGAAACTAAAAGGTAGAAGTCTAAGAACTAGAAAATTGGTTTGTTTGTGATTATTATTTGGTAGTGCTGAGTCCGTTGGGGGGTGACATAGGAAATTAGACCTCCATTGGGAATTCTGAGGCCATGGGTGAGTCTGTATGGTGTTTTTACATTTATGTGCATATTTTATTTATGTTTTTGAGGCCTCGAATAAAGTGTTGTGTGGCAGAGTGAAAAACTGTGTAATTAGCGAGCTCACTGGTTCAGTGGTACAGTTGCGGCAGGGGATGTACCACTGTGGTGGGGGGCCGCTGTAGCGGCCGCTCTCTCGCCACTGCGGTCAGTAAAAAACGTGGGTGTCCGCTATGATGGACACTGGACCACTGTAGCGCTTGCGCTATAGCGGGACCAGGCTCGCCACAATGGAGGAAAGGTTTTAGTGAAGTCCGCTACAGCTGGCACTTGCCCGCTATAGTGGGACCACTGCAGCGATGGTTTTACTGCCGCAGCAGTCGATGGGGATAGAATTCCGGGTTTTAAACGCTTAGTTTTGAATTCTTTATTCATAAAATTCCAAAACAGTTTCCAAGCAGCACCTAGGGTGAAATTCTAAGCTAGGGCAAGAATATTCTTGAGAGGTAAGTCTCAACCATTCTTTCCTTCATTACGCTTTCATCTCTAAAATTATCATCCTTCTAATGGATCTACAATGGTGAATTGGGAATAGTAACCCTAGAACTTAATAAACTTTCAATAGTTGGTGGGTAATGAGTATTATTGTGTGATTATCATCTAAAGGATTGGGTTATCACTTTCTAATCAAGAATTGAACCATTAGAGACATGAACTATGTGAATTGAGACTTAGAGTTTCATAAAAATGGTAGTTTAACCATAGAAACTGCTTGTAAGAGATAACTTGATTAAATAACCTTATGAATTATCAGTTTGTGGCTGCTAAGGCCAATGTTAGGATGAGTTGAGCCTAGTAATCCTTCACCCATTAGAGAGGGGTAAGGTGGAAGGGTGTTCATCGTATTGATATTGTTGACTAGATTTTGAGCGTTTCGAGGCTTTACGAAAGGGAAAAGCTATAGCGGAGTGACTCGTAATGTTTCAGCTCTGCAGTTGAGGTAGATTACAGTCTACTTACATTAGACTTTGATTAATTGATTGTACGCGTTATGAAATTGATAGAAGAAAGCATGTCTAGTCTTCGGGCATAATATGTGTGGTTGACATTTCTACATGCTATTGATTGAGTGATTATGTGGGCTTAGTGCCACTATTCGATATGTTGTGACCTACAGGTTGATGATATTTGTGGTGAGAAGTTAATATGATCTTCTTGGTGAAATTGAGGTGCAAATTGATAAATCGATTATTAAAATTGATGTGACAGTAAATATGTATAGATATGAAAAGGCACATTTAATCGGGGGTGAGGATGTGACCTAGTTGTGAGCTCGTGGTCTGAGGTTCGTTCCGAAACGAGTGGTACATGGACACCATGGATCCCCTGCAGGTTATGACTATTGAGCAATGACACCAATTAGCTTTTATGTACATGAGTGATCAGTGACTAAATAGTGAGAATGTTGTCGGGAGACTTATTTTCGTTGTTTGCTTCTGTTGACTAGATTTTTGATATCATTGGGTGGCTTGCTTGTTAATATCATTGGTTGACTTGTTGTTGGGCTATTTGATTTTGTGTTGTTGACTGGTCTGTCTATTTTATTGATTTTATAATTCATGCATGAAACTAATCTTAGTCGGTCTATGATATTCACCGGTACATAGTGCTTGTACTGATATTACCTTACTTCATTCTTTTGAGTGCAGATTGTGATCCAGAGACTGCTACCCGACCTCATATTTAGTGTTGAGGCCATTTAGTGACAGATTGAGGGTGAGCTTTTATCCATGCCGGGCCGCCTAAAGATCTTCTTTTTCTAATGTCTATTTCCATTTCAGACATTGATGGTTATTTATTTCAGATAGTATATATTCCTAAGACATGTTTTTGATTAGAGTCTTTGTACGGTGACTTTCGAATTTTGGGATTATAACAGTTAGGACTTCTGCATTTACGTTATTATTTTATGGCATGACTATTTATTGATTTATCTTGTGTTTGAATGTTATGAATTGGTTAAATAAAAAAATGGAGTTGAATGAGTAGATGGTTAGACGTATTGGTTCGCCCACTAAGAGTTAGCATGGGTGTCAGTCATAGCGGGTTGGGCCATGGCTGAGTTGGTATTAGAGCTTTAGGTTCATCGATCTCATCGTACAAGGACATATCTAGTGGAGTCTTGCGGATCGGTACGGAGACGTCTGTACTTATCTTCGGGAGGCTACCAGACAGTAGGAAAATTTTCTTTTCTTTCTTTCTTTCTTTCTTGCTACTTGATTATAATTGGTATCTGGATGATCCAAATTAGTATTTGACTATCCTTCATTCTCTCGCAGATGGAGAGAACACTCGCGGAAGTAGCCAGAGGTAGAGGTAGAGGTAGAGGAGCAGGTAGAGGGGCAACACTAGCTGGGGCCGGAGTCCCAGTAGTTGATCCCGTGCCTCTAGTGGCTCCTAATGAGGCCGCCAGAGATGCAGCCATACCAGCTCAGCCAACGGTATGTCCAGCTCCGCCAGGGGCTACAGCTGCTCCAGGTATACCAGATGTGATGGCGCAGGTGTTGAATTGGTTACATGGGTTGGCACAGACCGGAGCGATACCGGCTGATCCAGCAGGTAGAGGTGCAGGGATAGCATCCCCAGGTCCGGACAGAGTTCAGGCTCCGAGAGTTTAGTATGCTGCAGTAGTGGTACCTCGCTTGGATGAAGTTTCGGGTTTCAAGGCTTTTTCGAGGCCAGTTGTAGGGCCGGTGATGACCGGTGAGGAGCATGATCTATTTTGAAGGTTCACTAAGATAAAGCCTCTGATTTTCTATGGTACTGAGTCAGAGGATGTGCATGAGTTCATTATAGATTGTCATGAGAGGCTCCATAAGATGGGGGCAGTGGATAAGTATGGAGTTGAGTTTGTGACCTTTCAGTTCTTGGGTGATGCCAAGTTGTTATGGAGGGCATATATGGAGTGCAAGCCAGTTGGGTCACCTCCGTTGACTTGGGTTCAGTTCTATTCAGTGTTTCTAGAGAAGTATGTATCGCGTACTCTGAAGGACAGGAAGAAAGATGAGTTTGCTAACATTGATCAAGGGAACTCGTCTGTTGCTGTTTATGAGTACCTTTCCATTTCTTGTCCCGATATGCTCTTCAGTTACTGCCTACTGAGGAGGAGAGCATCAGACGTTTCATGAAAGGATTGAACACCGGACTTCAGCTATCAGCTTTTCAGCTTGTAGCCACTGGGGCTTCATTCCAAGAGGTAGTGGAGCATGTCCGTGTTGTTGAGGGAATTAGACAGGAGATTCATGCAAATCAGATAGAGAAGAAAGCCCGAAGACGTGGAAATTTTAGCAACTCCTTCTCTAGGGGTCAGAGTTCCCAGGGGCATTCGGGGCATCCGGTTTAGTCCGCTATGCAGGTGTCCGTTGGTGGCCCATCAAGGGCCAATTATTAGTCTTCGGGTCAGTATGGGGGTTATACCGCTTCATCAGGTTCTGGTTAGTGACCTATGCTAGACCGTTCTTTCTACGAGTGTGGTCAGCCAGGGAATACTAGAAGGTTTTTCCCCAGACTCAGACAGGGAGGTCAGGGGACTCGATGTCGAGGCTCACGAGCTCCATTCTCACCAAATAAGGGCAGGCAAGGACTGTGCACCGACTGGGTAGGGAGGTCTCTTCTTGGGGTGCTCCAGTCTTTGTTTGTTAAAAAGAAGGAGGGGTCTATACGCATGTTTATTGATTATTGTCAGCTGAATAAGGTTACTATCCGAAATAAATATCTCATCCCTCGTATTGATGATTTGTTTGATCAGCTACAAGGAGCTTCTGTGTTCTCTAAAATTGACTTAAGGTTAAGGTATCACCAGTTAAAGATTCGGGCAGAAGATATTCCTAAGACAGCCTTCAAGACTAGGTATTGACACTATGAGCTCTAGGTTATGTCTTTCAGGCTTACTAATGCCCCAGCTGCATTCATGGATTTGATGAACAGTGTGTTTAAGCTCTATTTAGATTTTTTCATGATAGTGTTCATTGATGATATCCTGGTGTATTCTAGAAGTAAGGAGGAGTATAAGAAACACCTGAGGATTGCTCTTGGGATATTTTCGAAGAAGAAGTTGTATGCTAAGCTCTCCAAGTGTGAATTTTGGTTGTCTTTTGTGTTCTTCTTGGGGCAAGTAATCTCGAAGGAGGGTATTATGGTGGATCCGTAGAAAATTCAGGCAGTCAGGTAATGGGCTAGGCCCACATCAGTGACTGAAATCCACAGTTTTGTGGGTCTGGCTAGCTACTATCATCGGTTTGTGAAAGGGTTTGCCTCTATTGCTTCTTATTTGACCCATTTGACTCAGACGGAGGTACTGTTTCAGTGGTCCGATGAGTGTGAGGAGAGCTTTCAAAATCTCAAGACATTATTGACAACAACTCCTATTCTAGCATTGCCCGTGGAGGGCAAGAATTTTATTGTTTATTGTGATGCTTCACGCTCTGGTTTGAGTGTTGTTTTGATGCAGGAAAATAAGGTAATTGCTTACGCTTCTAGACAGTTGAAAGTGCATGAGAAAAACTATCCTACTCATGACTTAGAATTGGCAGCAGTAGTGTTCGCACTGAAAATCTAGAGGTATTACTTGTATGGTGTCCATTGTGAGGTGTACACTGATCATCGCAGCTTGTAGCATATGTCTACTCAAAATTATCTGAACTCTAGGCAGCGAAGATGGATGGAGCTGCTGAAGGATTATGACATCACCATTCTATATAATCATGGTAAGGCCAATGTGGTGGCCGACACGTTGAGCAGGAAGTCAGCTAGTATGGGGAGTCTGGATCGTTTGATCTCTTAGGAGCGTCCGTTACCTGGGGAAGTTCAGACTATAGCTAACAATTTTATGAGGCTGGATATTTCTAACACAGGTAGGGTGTTGGCTTATGTTGAGGCTCGATCATCATTTCTGGAGTAGATTAAGGCTAAGCAGTTTGAGGATGCTAAATTGTGTAAAATTCGTGATAAGGTGTTGCGTGATGAGGCCAAAGAGGCCTTGATCAATGAAGAGGGGGTGTTACGGATTAAGGGGCGAGTTTGCGTGCCACGTGTAGGTGATTTGATCAAGCTCTGGTAGAGGCTTACAGTTCGAGGTATTCCATTCATCCTGGTGCTACTGAGATGTACCGAGATCTGAGATAACATTACCAGTGGGCTAAGATGCAGTGGAGTTTGTTGCTCAATATTTGAACTGCTAAGAAGTGAAGTATAAAAATCAGAAACATGGGGGTACACTTCAAAGAATGCCCATTCCTGAGTGGGAGTGGGAAAGAATAACAATGGATTTCGTAGTTGGTCTTCCAAAGACATTGGGAAAGTTTGATTCTATCTGGGTTATTGTCGACAGGTTGACTAAGTCTACTCACTTTATTCTAATTCGGATAAATATGACGCAGAGAAATTAGCCCAGATCTACATTTGCGAGGTGGTTAGACCACATGGGGTTCCTATTTCCATCGTGTCCGACAGGGGCACAACGTTTATATCTTGGTTTTAGAAGCATCTGCATAAGGAATTGGATACTAGGTTGGACCTCAATACAGCTTTCCACCCTCAAACTGACGGACAGTCTGAGCAGACTATTCAGGTTCTTGAGGATATGCTTCGAGCTTGTGTGATAGACTTTGGTGGTCATTGGGATCAGTTCTTACCATTGGCAGATTTTGCATATAATAATAGCTACCACTCGAGCATCAACATGGCTCTATTTGAGGCGTTGTATGAGAGGAGGTACAGGTCTCCTATTGGTTGGTTCGATATGTTTGAGGTAAGACCTTGGAGTACGGACCTTCTGAGAGAGTCCTTAGAGAAGGTGAGGGTGATTTAAGCTAAGCTTTTGGCAGCACAGAGTAGGCAAAAGGAGTATGCGGATTGTAAGGTCTGAGATCTTGAGTTTAGGGAAAGAGAGCAAGTGTTGTTGAAAGTCTCACCCATGAAGGGTGTGATGAGGTTTGGGAAGATGGGCAAGCTTAACTCGAGATTCATTGGGTCATTTGAGATTCTCAAGCGTGTGGGGGAGGTAGCTTATGAGTTGGCTTTACCCCCGAGCTTATCAGGCGTTCATCCGGTATTTCACTTTTCGATGTTAAAGAAGTATCACGGTGATGGTTTGTACATAATCCGTTGGGATTAGAATTTACTAGATGAGAACTTGACGTATGAGGAAGAGCCGATTGCTATTTTAGATTGAGACGTTCGTAAGTTGAGATCGAAGGAAATAGCCTCCGTGATGGTTCAGTGGAAGAATCGCTCAGGTGAGGAAGCTACTTGGGAAACAGAATCGGATATGCGTAGCAAGTATCCTCAGCTTTTCGCCGAGACAGGTACTTTTTTCCTAGTTTCCTCATCTTTGTCCGTTCAGGGATAAACGGTGTTTTAATTGGTATCTGATTAATGACCCTCCCGGTCATTATGAAAAATCTAGGATCGCCCTACCAAATAGAACCTTTCCAAGGGTAGAATGAGCTAATAGAAACTCAAAGGTAGAAGTCTAAGAACTGGAAAATTGGTTTATTTGTGATTATTGTTTGGTTGTGTTGAGTCCGTTGGGGGGTGACATAGGAAATTAGACCTCCATTGAAAATTTTGAGGCCACGGGTGAGTCCGTATGGTGTTTTTACATTTATGTGCATGTTCTGTTTATTCTTGTGAGGCCTCGGATGAAGTGTTGTGTGGTAGAGTGAAAAATTGTGAAATTAGCGAGCTCACTAGTTCAGTGGTACCGCTGCGGTAGGGTCGCTGTAGCGATGGGTCTCTTACCGCCACGGTCAGTCGGAAACGTGGGTGTCCACTATGGCGGGCACTAGACTGCTGTAGTGCTTGCGCTATAGCGAGACCAGGCTCGCCACAGTGGAGGGAAGGTTTTAGTGAGGTCCGCTACAGCGGGCACTTGCCCGCTATATCGGGATACCTACAGCGACGGTTTGACTGCCGCAGCGGTCGACGGGGACAAAATCCTGGGTTTTAAACAATTAGTTCCGAATTCTTTATTCATAAAACTCCAAAACAGTTTCCAAGGAGCACTTAGGGTGAAATTCTAAGCTAGGGCAAGAATATTCTTGAGACTTAAGTCTCAACAATTCCTTCCTTCATTACGCGTTCATCTCTAAGATTATCATCTTTCTAATGAGTCTACAATGGTGAATTGGGAATAGCAACCCTAGAACTTAATAGATTTTCAATAGTTGGTGGGTTATGAGCATTATTGTGTGATTATCATATAAAGGCTTAGGTTATCACTTTCTAATCAAGAATTGAACCATTAGAGAAATGAACTAAGTGAATTGAGACTTAGGGTTTCATAAAAATGGTAGCTTAACCATGGAAACTGCTTGTAAGAGATAACTTGATTAAATAACCTTATGAATTGTCAGTTTATGGCTGCTACAGCCAATGTTAGGATGATTTGCGCCTAGTAATCCTTCCCCCATTAGAGAGGGGTAAGGTGAAAGGGTGTTCATTATGTTGATATTGTTGACTAGAGTGTTTGTGACTTATTTAGCACCTTAATTGCTAGACTTTGAGCGTTCTGAGGCTTTACGGAAGGGAAAGGCTATAGCGGAGTGACTCGTAATGTTTCAGCTTTGCAGTTGAGGTAGGTTACGATCTACTTGAGTTAGACTTTGATTAGTTAATTGTATGCATTGTGAAATTGATAAGAGAAAGCGTGTCTAGTCTTCAGGCATAATATGTGTGGTTGAAATTCCTATATGCTATTGGTTGAGTGATTATGTGGGCTTAGTGCCAGTATTCAATATGTTGTGACCTACAGGTTGATGATATTTGTGGTGAGAAGTTAATATGATCTTCTTGGTGAAATTGAGGTACAAATTGATAAATCGATTATTGAAAGCGATGTAACAATAAATATGTATAGCTATGAAAAGTCACATTTGATCGGGGGTGAGGATGTGACCTATATGTTTGAACAGGCACATTTGACCGGGGGTAAGGATGTGGCCTAGTTGTGAGCTCGTGGTCCGAGGTTCATTCCAGAAAGAGTGGTACATGGACACCATGGGTCCTCTGCAGGTCATGACTATTGAGCAATGACACCAATTAGCATGTATGTACACGAGTGATCAGTGACTAAGTAGTGAGAATGTTTTCGGGAGGCTTATTTCCGTTGTTTGCTTCCGTTGACTTGATTTTTGATATCATTGGGTGGCTTGATTGTTAATATCATTGGTTGACTTGTTGTTGGGCTATTTGATTATGTGTTGTTGATTGGTCTGTCTATTTTATTGATTTTATAATTCATGCATGATATTAATCTTAGTCGGCCTATGATATCTACCAGTACATAGTGTTTGTACTGATACTACCTTGCCGCAAGTGATTATTTGTGCTACCTCGACCTTATATTTAGCGTTGAGGCCATTTGCTGACAGATTGAGGGCGAGCTTTTATCCATGCCAAGCCATCCAAAGATCTTCTATTAATAATGTCGATTTCCATTCCAAACATTGATGGTTATTTATTTCGGACAATATACATTCCTTAGACATGTTTTGGATTAGAGTCCTTGTACGGTGATTTTTGAATTTTGGGATTGTAGTAGCTAGGACTTCCGCATTTACATTATTATTTTATGGCATGACTATTTATTAATTTATCTTTTGTTTAACTGTTATGAATTGGTTAAATAAAAAAATGGACTTGAATGAGTAGATGGCTAGACGTATTGGTTTGCTCACTAGGAGTTAGCGTGGGTGCCAGTCATAGTGGGTTCGGTCGTGACACCTACACATGCTTTCTCCCATAAATTCTATGACACATGCAATCAACTAATCAAATCTAACTCAAGTAAACCATAACCTACCTCAAGCAAATCTGAGCAATGAAATCACTCCCCAACAACCTTTCCTTTTCGCAATGCCTCAGAACGTTCAAACTCTAGAAATCATAATGCTTAAGTAAGTAATGGAGTATGAACTCAATTCATGGGTTTTATAATTACTTCAACCCTACCAATCTAATTTTAGCCAAAGTTCCTGTAACGACCCGCTTGGTCGTAATAGCCTTTTCGGACTATTAACACGCTTCCCGAGGTGTTCAGAGTTGATTTTGGTGACTTATTGGGAAAAATTGGCTTTAAGCGCAAAAGAGTTGACTCAAAGTCGACTTTTGGGTAAACAGACCTTTTTCAAAAATCCGTCGATTTTGAGAGGTGGGGATAGTCATTTAGAACTTGTGTGTATATCTGGTTCGGTTCCTAATGCACTCGGGTCCTTTTTGAGACTTGGGTTGGGAAGTTGGAATTGAGGTATTGGGGGTTGACTCGGTCAACGAGACCTCCATTGAGAATTTTGAGGCCACGAGTGCGTTCGTAGCGTGTTTTTGTGTGTGTCTGTGTATGTGGTTTGTGAGCAGATGGCCTAGGGTATTAGGCGGGAGTTCCAATTGAGATTATGATTATTTTTGGGGAAAATATGGTGCTGGTGTCTGCTTGGGCAACACCCTTACCGCCTCAGCGGTACCGCTATAGTGGCTGGATGGGCGGCCATAGCGGCCAAGTGTTTTGAGAGAAGACCGTCACGGCGGTCTGATTGACCGTCCCGCTCCCGCCGAAACGGTATCGGGCCTAGTTATTTCATTAATTGAGTATTAAAAGCCCTTAGTCCCTCATTTATTACTATTCCGAAATCTGAGCTATTGGGAGATATTCTAGGATATTCTTGAAGGAAATTCTTGGCGATAAGTTCTTCTAATCCTTTTACTATTCCATTTTCCTTAATCACCTTAGAATCCATTTATCTTGAGAGTTCATTGAGTGATTGAAAATTAAAAAGTGGGTTTAATGAGTTATTCTTCTAGGCTTCCAAATCATGATTTGTTGGTAAGGTTAGCTTCTTTAAGCATTGAATTGATGATTAGAAACCTTTATTTCATAACTTCTCCCTAATTAGTAGCTAATTTATGGAATTGGAAGTTAGGGTTTATAACTAAATTTGGGGATTTTCCTAGAATTAGAAATTGAGTGAATTTTTTATTATTCTAGCTTGCTATTGATGGGAATTAAATACCTAAAGGTTTAATTTCATGTTGGGACCTTTATATTCCTAATTTCACCCTTCTAGTTCATAAAACCCATTCCATAGGTTGGGGATTTGGATCTTGAATAGAAGTAGGGTCCGTTTGATGTTCTTCTTGATTCGAATGTACCTAGACTTTCTTTATCTCGAGGCTCAGAGGAAAGGGAAGTCGGTGATATTGTTCGGCCTTCCAGGTAGGTTACGGTTTATCCTATGGTGAGACTTCGTTTAGCAAAGCATATATTTAGATGATATTGTCGGAGAAAGCATGTAAACCTTCGGGTATGAAGTTGGGTTGGATATTGTCTTAGGTTGGGCCCTATTGTGTGATTGGGGTTAGCCACCCCGTTGTGTTGTGACTTGTCTTGTTCTATTGTTATTGGCTTGATGCCACGTCGAGATAGTAGACATTGGAGATTATTGATATATCTTGATCATGATATTGTAGTATCTTACTTGTTGACGTTTGATACAAGGATAGTGTTCTATTATGGCTTATTGTGTAGCCTTTTCATGATATTGTTAGTGTGACCATGCATGGTACTTGTGATATTGATTTGATTATTGACACTGAACTCATACATTGCATGCATTCTCATCCTTCATGATATATTGTTGTTACATTGATGATACTTGAGGAAACACAGTGATGAGCTGGGCTCAGTTGGATGAGAGTGACATGAGGACCGATGTCCGATGGTTGTCCCGAAATCGAGGTTGTGTATAGCGATTGCCTAGGTTTTTACAGGAATCGTGAGGTAGCAGTTGCCGAGGTTGTTGCCGGAGCCGTGAGGTACATGGACTTCGTGGGTCCCCCATGGGTTATGCTACCGAGATGTGATGTTCCATCATCGGAGTACATGTGTACACAACATTGCATTGCATTCACATTCCATACATTATTGCATTGCATTGCACTATGGCTTCTATTGTGATATTCTTGTGATGTATTTTTGATAGACGGATTTGGACTGAGTATTTGAGACTTGACACAATTGGGATTAGATGCTATAACATCGGTGATGACGAGTACTTGGATTCTGGCTCGTGTTTGACTTATACTTTGTTGATTTACCTGTTTATCTTACTTTGTTGTCTTGATATGTGTTAGCTAAACTTAGTCGGCCTATGATACCTTCCAGTACTTATTGTTGTACTGATCTGCACTTGCTGCATTCTTTTATGAATGTAGAGTTCCAGGTAGGATCAACCTCTGATTCTCGTGGCTAATTGTGGTGCGAGAGCTGCTGCTTAGAGTCTTATAGGGTGAGCACGGGGACGTCCGCCGCCTTGGAGATTCTTCTTTTATCTATGTCTTATTTCATATTCTGAGACATATTCAAACTTTTGATGTATTTTGTTACTTTCAGACTTGTAGTATCTAGTTAGTTGCTCCTGTATGGTTAGACCAGACTCTGGGTGGATTTGATGTATTTTTTTACTTCCGCACATTTTTATATGATTATTGTCAGACTTACGTCATTCTTATCTCTTCCGCTTGTTTATTTGTTTATTTATGACTTTGCAATTGATGGAATAAGGGTTCGCCTACCAAGGTAGGAAAGGTAAGTGCCCGCGCGACTTAGCTAGATTGGGTCGTGACAGTTCCCATTTTTATTGGAATCCTAGGGCTCAACAAACAATTCCCGCCATTGAATATCCAATTCTCATGCTATGAAGTGATAATCTCTGCTCTTAGATGATTAAACAACAATAAACAATAACCAATTAATATTCTAGGGTTTCATGAACTTAGGTGTTCTAACCTTTCAATTCTCCCCAAACTAGCTTTTATTTGGTGCTAAGAGTTAATACGATTAAAGAACTAACGAGATTAATGGTGGAAAGTTACCTTGACGAAGAGTATTGACCTTGTCTTAGAAAATTCGCTTCAAGGGTTCTTGGGAACTGTTTTTGGAGTTATGCGAGGAGTGAGGTCGAAATAAGGTATTTAACTCGGGTTTCTGACTTAATGTGGACCGCTGCAGCGAGAACCACCGCTGTAGCGAGAATTTGAAGTTCCAACCTTTCACTGCAGCGAGGGCCCTCCTCGCTGCAGCGGTCTCGTGGCAGCGGAAATCCTTCTGCTGTAGTGATGCATTTTAGGCGATGAGCACGAAATTTTCTACATTTTTATACTTAGTCTCTCAAAATCATTCTAAGGCCCTATGAACACAAGCCAACAAACAACCAAGTTAAAAACACATAACAGTGTCACTTATAAGTCACAAAGCACAACATAAAACACACCCCAATTTATTTAGGTCCGCTCATTCCTAACCTCGGGAAAGTACTAGCAAGGGTAGAATGATAAAATTACGCATAAGGACCAAGCGAATTATTACAGCTTTACTCTTTCCGAGGATACGATTGAGCGTTATCAATACACCTGCTCATGCACGAGTAATTTTGAGGTGTCGTAAACCACCAAGGGCTGCTAACCCTCACAAAGATCTCAGAGCTCCCAAAAACAAGTATGAACAGTTTTTAAATCATAAACTCAAATAACAATCTTTCTTGGAATTCTCATTAAAACAATTCAATAATAGATCAGTCCTTGCTCAAAAAGTTTGAAGTCAAATCAAGTCTCGCATCAAAGAGGATCCACCATTTATACGTAAAAGAGTTCGACGATTCAAAAGCGATATGAACTTTGATAAATCATGTAAATACATGGAATGCAGCTTAGAGAATAAAGATCTATACTTTGAAATGAAACATCACTCGAAACACTTTGTTTCATTCAATTGATAATATGAGCCCGATTGCTCTAATAAAAACTCACATTAAAGTTATAAACATCTCCGAAAACACATGATCTTGGATTCTCAAAAGATCTTGAGTTTACATATGAATGAATAAATAAGTTATTATACGTGGAAAGTATATAGCACCTTACAAATGTGGGGGAGAAATATATCATCCTTAAGTAGATTGAAAAAAATAAGTTTCCTTAATGTTATGTAAAGATTTATATCTGAATGATTTTACCAATACAAATATATAAAAAACGAACTACGTGAAACCATATGAATTATTATTGTACGTAAAATTTAATTGTTCGAAACAAAAATTATTTATTTATTTTAAGTATATAACAGAACTCGTGATCAAATACACGTGAGTCATTATTAGTGGGTATTATAAAAATAGGAACCTAAAATTTCTACTTACTTAACATCGTGTAAAAGTGTAGGAAAACGAAACACTAAGTAATACGCTACATGAAGTACGTATAAAACTGAACACAAGAAAATAAGAGATCTAATATATAGGAGGCAACATATGTCAATAGAAATGATATCTCATTAGTAAAAACAACAACATCATCAAAACAACATTATAAAAAGAAGAAAAAGGATAAAATTAAAGCACAACCAATAATATAATTTCAAAGCCTAATGTAGAGATGAACTATTTATGAACCATTAGATGCATCATTTGCATTCTCAACAGAAGTTTGTGACGAAGATGATGCTTCATTTTCCAATTGTTTCAGACGATATTTCATGTCGAAATCAGCAGCATTCAACCAAGCTTCAAACTTGATTAAGTCATTTCCGTTGAATTTTTCAATATGCTCCCACCAACCTATTTTTCTAGCCTTTTTCACTTTGTCAAGTTGAAGTGTTTGTTTGTTTGCCAACTCTTCTCTAGTTTCAGACTCTTCAAGTAAATTATTAATTTTAATCACCTTATTTCGAACATGTGTCGCTACAAGTCGTATAGTTTGACTTAATTCTAGATTCAAAAAACGATGGGCAACTACTTCAACAGTTGGATGAAAAAACGAATAAGGCTTATCCGTCGAAGAAAAAAGAATTATCCCTATGTCAATGTCGCACTGTTGAACGAGTTCATTAGCCATTTTGTATAAAGTCGATCGACGTTTTGAAAATGAGGCAGATCGAGTGCCTTCATTTTCTATTTTTTCCATGGGAATTTTTTGACGTCCGACAGTTTTCTTACCCTCCATTACTAGATAAAATAACCTTTATTGATCAACTAATTTCAAGAAATGATACTTATGAGAGATGAAATACCATGATATTTATATATATAATTTTTTTTTCACAATGGCAATTAATTGAATATCTAGCCAAATGATATATGGAAAGTGTCATGATAAAAATATAGTAAAAAAATAAATTGATTTGATACTTAAATAGATATTCACTCAATAAATCAGTGAAGTTTGAAGTTTAAAGTTAAAAATTTAAAATATTTAATGTACTTACTTAATTTTACCAGATTTTAATTAGCAAGTATCAATATTACAAGGAACATTAGTTACAACTTACATACAAAAATTTCAAATAAAACAACCAAATCAAAATTTCAATTGCAATAATATCATAATTTTTTTTGTAAAAAAATTCTTGAAAAGGAACATACTTTAATGTGATTATTGAAATTTTTACCAAAATACCGCAAGAAAATTATAACAATCAAATCAGAATCTCACTTGAACTAAAAGGAAATAAATCTAAACTATTACTTGAAAAAAGGATATGTATTAAAGTGTTTTGGAAATTCATCAAGTTCAAGTTGACAAAGTCAATCTAATTAAGAAAGATACAAATTTACATAAATAGTTCTTTTTTGAACTTCAAATATCATAATTTTTTTTGTACATGCATTAACTTCGATAAAAAATTTAAGTTGGATTGTAGCATAATTGGAACGTAAATATGAATGGTAAATGTTATAACGAATTACAACAATGAGAAGACAGGTAAATTGCAAATCAATAAGTATTCTAATAAATTAATAATTTTTAAATTTGTGTAAAAGTATACAATATTTTAAGGATGATTACCCTAGTCGATTGTGTGCAAGCTGTGATGTTAAGATATGTAAACTATAATAACATACATTTTTCATCATTAAAAAATTATAAAATATAACAATCACATGTAAAATAAATATTAGTTAAGGCTAAACAATGGATTGACTATATTATTATTGTCATTTTATTTGGGTCCTATTTGTTTGGAATTTTTTTTTTTTTTGGTAAATAAAGGAATTTTATTCAAACCAAATTGGGCATTACACAGCCAAACAGGGCCGACCTCTTGTTTCTCAAAATTAAAAGCAAGACTCTACTTATACAAAGGAGCCTAACTACATACTAAGCATATCTAAGCATATCGAACCACCAAAAAATAGAACAAATATGTCAAACTACATACTGATATATCCGACCTCGTAACTAACCCATAATTTGACAGTACACCAAGACCATGAACCTCCCCCGGTAGCATCGAGCGGTAGAATAGGCCTTGTCAAGGATTATTGAGAACCAGCAGATTCTTGTTGCCATTTCTGTTGTCTTTGCCTTTGATGTGTATGTGGATGGCTATCTCTCCGAGATTCTATCCGAAAGAGCCATTT